>NW_028301542.1:4840000-5017500 GCF_042242905.1 Orbicella faveolata | reverse complement strand
TAGAATAATTTTTAGAGTAATTTTTATCTAGCTACATTATTTCTTTTTATTCTTATTTTATCTATATCCTTTAATAATATTTTATCCTCCTGGGCAAAGAGAAAAACTGGAAAATATGAGTGTCTCTCCTAGATGACAACGCAGCAAAGGAAAAAAAAAAAAGCTGTACAGATTTATGTAGAAATGACAACTAATGTGTGGAATTCTAGTAGTCTCTACAATTACTCACCATCATCATCCATAGCAGTCTTATTCAGCAGCTGCATCGTAGACTCTTGCCGGTGACACAGTGTCATGTATCCACTAAGATATTCACCTGCGAATCAATAAAACATCATTGTTTCAGATCATCAGCAGTACATGTCTATTTGCCCTTACCCTTCCAGGTAAGAGGGGGTCTTGGAAACAGTCATAAGCTGTTTACTTTTCGTTTTTGTACCACATACTGTAATAATAAAAGCACTTACTAACTTAGCTTGCTCAAGCCATATTGTGGAATATTGGCCCTTGCTATTTTTGTACAGACCTTGCTATTCTTGGTCCGTACTGCCACCACCTTGGGCCAATATTTCTTAGCACGGCCCTTGTGCTCAGTTGGTAAGAGGACAGCCATTAAAAAACAAAACAATAATCGGAACTAACCTAATAAGCACTGGGGATTGTCATTCATTCTCGCTCTCACACACCACTGAGGGGCATGACAAGGGTCTAGATCACTGAAACAAAAAAAAAAGCTCAAGTATTCAGGTTTAATCTCTTAGAATGAAGCAGACTAAGAACAAATTAACAACATCCAGGGTAGCAAAAAATCTCTATAAAAAATAAAGCACTTACGAGTAGACAGAATTGTCAACAATGACTTCTTCAGATAGGCAAGGCCACGTTGTTGACAGATGAAGCTCCCTGTTATAAAAATTCATGAAAAAAACATACTATTGTTAAAATTAAACGTTCAGCAAAGTAGAATCTATATGGGTATGTGCTGCTGTAAAGGATGTGGTTTTCAGGCTGTTTAGTCTGGGATTGGGTATACATGCAGAATTCAGACAGTGTTGGTCTAGAATGGGGTATAATTTTCCGAAGAGTGGCCAGTGTAAAAATATTTTAGTGTAAAACAGGGTTCTTTACTTGGGGTAATAATAAAAACTGAAACTCAGAAGTGACTCTGTAAGATATTAGTTTATTTAGCATAAGTTGGACTATGATAATGATAAGGTTTTTGCATTGAAAATAGCTAGTCTGGGATAGGGTGGGGGGTTTTGGCACCTGGTCAAATTGCGGTTGTTTCGCCAACGAGCTGTTTCACCAACGACTCGTTCGCCAACGTCTTAGGTCAATTCACCAACGTCCTAAGTCGCTTGGCCAATGTCCTGCTGGTCAATTCGCCAACGTCAGATATCCAGCACTAACGAAAAAAAAATCTGCTTATCGATGTTTGGAATGCAATCCTGATCCTTGGGTGATCCTTGGGTCAAGAAATTTTATTTAAGCCACTGCCAGTTTCGCTTGACTGACTTTAGATCAATTTGCATGTTTTTGATAGTTTCACAAGCTGGCTCGTGGGCACTACATTGCGATAATTTTCACAGTGAAAATTGACAGTTTAATACCAAAGTCCGATGGCTTCCAAAATTTTTGCAAATACTGCACCAATTCGCTGATAATGCATTATGATGTAAAATGAGATTTTACTGTCACGCCAGTAAAATATAGTTAATGGAGCGTGACGTATGTTCTGAATGAGCCATTCATGGCGGCATCACTTTCTATAGAGCTATTGAGCAGTTATATTCCAAAGGTCAACAAACTGTAAGCCTTGTTCTAGCTAAACCTAAAACATTGTAGCTTTGTTATCTTCTGAACATTATAATGTACCATAGCATTGGTGCAAAGCATTAAAGCACTATTCATGTTTAAGATGTTACACGTGTTAGGGTAAGCTGTTCGGTAATACAGCCTTTTCTACTGGCTTACAAGCAGACGAACGTCTCCATATAAAAGCTCGGAAAACTGTTCAGAGTCCATTCTGAGTTCGTCTAAGCAACGTAGCTATTACTTATTGTAAATCTATCGTTTAATTTTCCCTCCCTCCCTCCCTTTGGAGACGAGGTTGGTCATGTATTCCTGCATAATAAACAAAGGGTCACTCCTGTGTGGTGCGGTTAAGTCTGCGCAGCAACTTCCCCCAAGCTTGTTGTTTTTTCATCGCCTTTGAACATCGCTTGCTAA
Organism: Orbicella faveolata; assembly: GCF_042242905.1. Taxonomy (NCBI): domain Eukaryota; kingdom Metazoa; phylum Cnidaria; class Anthozoa; order Scleractinia; family Merulinidae; genus Orbicella; species Orbicella faveolata. The sequence continues at coordinate 5,015,271 of NW_028301542.1, read as the reverse complement.
CCGATACTCTTGTCCGATCCAGCACGTGCTGTCTGTCATTCAGCTCATAGTGCTGGGGAGATAAGTGAGGTTGTTTTGTCACGCTATCACCGGAAGTCGCATGGGCTAACCAAACGCAAGGCAGTGTTCCCCCATTAACGCCATCACCAGTTGTTTGTATTTGAGTAATAGCTCTGGTTCAATCGCAAGTCATCACAGTTAACTTACTTTCGCTAGGAACAACGACATTAATTAACATTATATCTTTTCCTTTTTTTTCAGAAGCAAATAGAGTTTGTTTTCATTTTCCAGCCCTATAATCGAGTTAGAAGTAAAATGGAACATCAAGTAAGTAACAACAGCAATTGTATTACAATATATAGTGTCAAATATTTACAAGCACAAAAACTGAAGGTAAACTTTTATTTAGATGTTGGCTAATTGACCAGTAGGACGTTGGCGAAGTGACTTAGGACATTGGTGAATCGACCTAAGACATTGGCGAACGAGTCATTGGCGAAACAACTTGTCGGCGAAATGACTGGATACCACCTGGTCTAGTATAGGGTTGCAAAATCAAGCTGATCATGTTCTTGTATACAAAAAGGGTTACAATGTCCCAGCAGAACACCCCTACCCAAAGATTTATAGAGTGTCCCCACAGATTTCAATTAGCTTACATGTACCTTATTGGATCTTGACATGCCCCAAAAGGTAAAGTTCCCAGGTTGTTTACTCCGACTTTACACTCCAAACATGAAGACAGATCAGGGGGCTCTTGTGGCCAGGCATAATCTGTCCACTCATCCAGTATGTAAGTAAAACGAACAGTTAATGTGACAGGTGGGACAGGAGAAATTGGACACGCCTAGAAGAAAAACATTTAATACAATTTTCAAGTGGTAATATTTATTCTAAAATGAATCTCTATCCTAAGAGATGTGGGTTTCTAAAAACACTTCTCCAATAGTTACAGAGAGGTGTGCCATATCTATTAATTATATCAACTACTTGCCTATTGATATAATGCCATTATATGGATAGCTCTGTGGGCAAATATCAGATACCAAATCGTGTACTGTGATCGCATGGTTATTGAAGCAGTTATCTTGCCCAATCGAGATTCCCTGTTGTATCCCATAAGAAAATGGGGCCTTGTATGCCATATAAAAAATCCTTTATTGACCAAGCTTGTTAAGTCTATTAGACGGCTGGATATCGGCCTCAATCATTTTTGTGTGTGTGTTTATGGACCTTGACTGCTTTTCAGTCCCTTAACACACACAGAAAAAGATTTCAGCCACTATAATATCTAGCTAAATGTATCTTGATCACCCACGTTTAGAAGGTGAACCTACCAATTTGTCCTTGAAGATTTCAAGAAGTCCAGCTAAATGTCTGTATTGAGCAGGGACATGACGCAGGTGAGAAATCTCAAATACTGTGCGAAATCCGCCTCCAATACAGAGTCCAATGTAAATCTTTCTCCATCGCTGAAGAACTTGGGTAAACATGGGAACTGTGCTGCAAAGTGAAAATATTAGTGATTTGTTGCCGAATATGTATTCAAGTATAATTATAATTAATAATGGTAATAGGACTGAGTGGAGTCCAATTCGGTCTGTTATCATACGAGTGATTAACAAAATCGGACGACCGCAAAGCTTTTTTCACTATACTGGTATATTGAACTTGCATACCATTTGGAGTTAGTGGCAGCAATCCCAATGGAACTAAGAAGAAGATGACACTTGGATTCACTATCGACAGCTTCAGTATCCTCAGCTGGATGAATAACAAGAAATTCCTTTACACCATACCTATTAAAGCAAAAATAATTTCATTTGTCAGCTCAGCTGTAGCTCTCAATGGTAGAATTAAAAGAGAGTACTTCATGGAAGCAGCATCTTTGAATATATACAGGGTTTATACCTTTTTCAGAAACAAATTTCCAGGACTTTTCCAGGACTCAGATTGATTTTTGCAGAACTCTATAATTCACATTAACCCTTTCATTAACAAGATCTCAATGTTAATTCTCCTTACTGTCTTTCATGCCTTTCATATTTTTTACTTGAGTTTAACAGATTTCCAGAACTTTCCAGGACCAGTAGCCCCTTACCAGGACTTTCCAGTCTTGGAAAATGCCACAGTAAAATTCCAGGACCTTCCAGGTTTTCCAGGACCCATACGAACCCTGTATATAGCAAGTTAAATTCTTGAAAGCCAAAAAGTTCTTAATTTGCAGTGCTTTCAATAACTGAAATTTGAATTATGTGGCTACCCTGGTACAACACTCATCACTGGACAGAAAAGTCCATAAGGGTGATTTTTGAAAGCTACTAAAATTGAAGGGATACATGGAAAAAGAGCCTAAGTGACATCTGATAGGCAGCAAGATTCTCCTAACAAATTGCTTTCCCCTTCCTTCCACAAAAAAAAAAGGAGAATTTGACAAGAGACCAAGAGTCACTGGATCTCTTTTTGGATGCACCCCTTCAATTAAAGATGCCGATTCATAACAGAATACCACCTGGAGCCCCAGTCAGGTACACAACCTTATTGATTTAGCACTGATTAAAGATTAGCTGCACACAAAATGATTAACTTTCTCAATCATACATTTTCCAATCTAGCCTAACAAATGTTTACCACAGAGTCTTCTCATCTTCTGCATGTTACAATTACAGCTAGCTATGTTGCACCTTTGCCGATAATTTACACTGTACTTGTAAGGAGGACTCGAAAAACAGTGCCGTCCAACCACCCAAGACAAGCAGATTTTCCTGCCACCAGGCAAGTAACTTTTTATTCTTACTTGCCCATTGGGCAAGGGCAAGGGCCCAGGCAGGTGGTCTGCCAACCAATTTAAAAAGAAAATTAATTTTGTAAACTAAAACTTGCCCAGGGCAAGCAAACTTTGAGAGCTGAAAGTCCAAAGAGCAAGCTGGAATTCAAGTTGATTTTTGGAATCCTGTACAAGGAATATAATTTGAGATCTTTTTTAACTCACCATCTACTTAGACAGTGTGTCCGTGGTGGAAAATCGAATTCCATGTCAAACATTTCCATCATTCCGTCAGGCAAACCATCCTCTAAACCTGGCAAAATCGGATAACATTGCTCATCAATTTCCATTGTCAAGAAATAACAGTTAAATAACTGTTTTGAGAGAGGAGAATTCAGTTGTAAAACAGTAATTGGCAGTAACATTATTAACAGAGGTAGCCTCTCTTTTCCATATTATTGTGCAAATATTTAGCAGTTCCCAATAATATTCTTATCTACTCTTATGATTCTGTGCTTCTTATAAATTCTGCCCAACATATATCGTGAACATTAAAAGGTAGTAAATTAAATTAAATTTATAAATGCAATCTGTAAGAAACAGAGTATGTTGTTGTTGTTGTTGTTGAGGTGCACACCTTCTGTTTGCTTGGTAGTATTCCTTGCAGGCTTCTTTCTTGTCCTCAGATGATGGTACGCCACGACAAAATTAAAATTACCAAAGGCTATTCTATCAGAAATTACACCCCAAATTCCTTCTCTTTCCTACGATGGGAAGGAAAACAAGAAAAAAATAGTTGCTCAATAAAGAATCCTATTATCAACAAATCATTTCAAAAAAATATGCAGGACACTTAAATAGGGGGGGGGGGGGGAGGTATTTCTGAAAGTCAGTATCAAATGGTGAGTACTGTCCATATCAGGTTACCATTGCTGTAATTATTACAAGCAAACTTTTTGAGTAAATAAAACTGTTGGAGCAATCTGTGCCCATGCAGAGTGCATTTCTCTGAAGAAGACCGCAGGTGGCAGTGGAAAATTCAGTTTTAATGGTTTTTTTTATCTGCTTCAAACTCCTTTTTTAGAAATTTAAAATTTATGAGTAATAAATCATTTTAACACCAGTGAGAACTTTATAACTTACATCACTGCTGCCTACTTCTTCATGGGTTACAACTTGGCAATTAACTCAACAATGCAAACCAGCCAGGGGCTTAGGGTGCACTTTTTACAGAGCAAGGCACCACAGAGAAAGTGAATCAAGCGACTAAGTTGCAAGCCACTAGCGGGGTGTGGGGGCATGTTTTCCTAGGGGCTGTGAAATGCCACTTCCCAGGTTTTCCAGAGAATATTTTCATAAATCAAAACATGGAAAAACGTATGTTGCTTATACTGCTATGTCAACCTTTGGGATAATTGAGGTTAGGTTTATAGGAGACGAGATCTGGATTTCTGGAGGTATGCACATGTGTATGTGCGTATATGGCTGCTACACCCCCGCAAGTTTTGTGTTTTCGAAAATATACATATATAATTAACTGACAAAATGTGTTCATCCGACAAGGCCTTCAAGACTTACATTGTCCTTTCTGTTTGGAATAGGATCCAGTTTGCTCTTTTCAAAATTCCCAAATATTCCTTTTCCCTAGTAGAGAAAAGCAAAAAAGAATAAATGGTTCAATCACATAGTTTGTGCTTGCCCTGAACCAACGTGGCTAACACCATCAGAGCTAAGATACCAGTTTCATAGTACACCAAGAAGAGGAGTACTGCTACGAGGTGTGACAAATGGAAAAGCCCAGGACTTGTCAAGACAATGTCAATTAACCCTTTCACTCCCATGGGGAAAACCACATATTTTGTAAAATGGTAACTATAGACTCAAGGGCCCCACATAGTATATACTGTTTGAAAGATATTATTTGTGGGATACCAAACATCACACTAACAGCCATAGAGGACGACTCAGTTTGAATTGAAAAGCATTCAAAGCGAAAAACAAAAAATGTTAAAAAATATCTCACTCCTTGTTTAGTTTAGTAATACACCTAAACTATAGCTTAATATGCAGCTCTCAAGTCAGATATTCCTAAGAGGAAAAAGTTGCACAATTTGCAACAAGTCTCATATAGGAGGGGGTATGATTTTATGCTTTCAAACAACAGATCTGTCCAAGAACTTTTTGTGGTTCAAATTTGATAAAAATTGACCAGATATTGAGCATGACTACAATGGCATTTTGTGTCACATGGCATTCCTGGGAGTGAGAGGGTTAAAAGATCCTTGTTTGAAAATCAGAGAGCAAAATTTCAATCAATTCAGGGCAGGAAAAAACCCAAGTCCAATTGTCTGGGGCAAGTAGATTTTGCTCTTAGACAAGTGAAGATGGACGTTTGATGGTCCGGTGGACAAGTGAAATAAGCCTGTCAGTGGTCTTGTTGGTGACTATTTCCAAGTAACTACTGGTGCTGTAATACTGGTAGTTTTCAGGTATCTGACACAACAGTCATTTGTGTCACTGTGCAGTATCTTTCACCCAGTTTGGCACCAGTAAGCTTAATTTGTTATAGCCTATCACTGATTATAGACAGTACTTACTAAATGATGTAGTTGATAAGGCATGATTACTGCGTGCCTATTTGAATTGAAAACTGAAATGTCCTGGTCCACTGGGCAACTGGATTTCATAATGTTTTTCCTGCCCTGTTTGTAATACTTTCATAGACTCCAAGACACTGCATTTTATTGGCAGCAAGTTGTGAGAAAATTATTACATTCTTGCACTGGGCGGAGTCATGCCAATTCTTTTGATAATTTAAAAATTATATAAAACCCTAGTGTGGATTAAGAATTGCAACGATGTTTTCTGTTTGCCAGCAAGTTATTTGAGTATATCAACTTTTAAGACATAAAATCGTTTCAGAAACTATAGACAAAAATAGTAAACTAGTTAATCATGCATTAAAAGGTTTTGTTACAATACTTTTGAGGAAGCTGACTTTCTGTTTGAGCCATCTAACTTCCACTCAATGAGAAGGTGCTCGAGTTTCGCAGCAAACCTAAAATCAGAAATGAAAAATTCATCATCTGCTAGAAAACTATGGGATCCTGCTTTTTACAGCAGAAGTGCCAACAGTAGGAGCAAGAGGGGCACTTTTGGCTAGATAATGAATGGTAGTCATGTCTTGCAAACAGACTCAGTCATTTTGCTTAAGTATAAGATATCTGCTAGGTCAGTGGCGGATCTAGACCTTAAGCTAAGAGAGGGGGGGGGAGTGGCGCTTTTGTTTTGCTTGCCATGCCGGCTTTTTTTCCTTCTGTGATTTCTTCTTTTTTTACCCAAAATAAAAGGGGGGACATGGCCCCTGGGCCGCTCCCCTAAATCCACCACTGTAGGTCACTTGCCCAGTTCTGTTAAGTTGTGTTAAAAATAAATTTCCATCTCAGTGCTCAACACCAATGCTAACCCACTAGCCCAGAATTAGTAAAAGTTCTTGTTGGGCTAGTGAAAATGCACTGCTAATAGCCTGTGGACCAGTTAGTTTTGTGGAAAAATAAATGTACTACAACTCTATAACTTGGAAAGTTCCTTTTTCTAAAACACTTCATCAGGAGCTAGTTTCTATCAGGGTCGTCATTAAGTTTTGAGTCACCTGTAGCCTCCTTCTCCACACCTGTAGCAAACATGTTACTTTGTGGGCGAATTCTATCAACAACAGGCAAGTTCACCCATAGCATCAAGGGAAAATCAAGCATACTCAGCCATAACAGGTGTTACGGGTTATAGCCCTTAATGACAGCCCTGCCTATAGCTTAAGTTTTTTAAACCAGAGTACCAACAATCCATGATCCATATCATAGGGGTACGATCGACTTAAGAAACAGATGCCATCTTGGAAAATGCCTTAAGTCCTCACTTCAATTTTACTCAAGAGGGATCTGGGTGAGAGTCACCATAAGTTTGCCATCTTCTATTATTCTCCACCATCATTTTCCTGTGATCAGCCATCACGTAAGAATGAAGATTTCAACAAGACCAAAGTATTTGGACCCAAATAGCAGAGATGCAGAGTAGACTCACCGTTTATGTAATGCTTCGAGAATTGTCTCATAAAATTAAGCGTTTTGTATTGTACTAAACTGAACATGCTGCCAGTCGACTTGCCATGAACTGGCACTTCTATGAAGTCATTGCTTAAGTCACTGAATTATTAAAATTGTTCTGGAGTGGTATTTGGACTTCCACGTTAACTATATAAATAAAGAAAACAAATATCGACAACGGCATGTTATTCTTTTTATTTCATTTAATATACCGTCACTTGCATCTAAGCATGAACATGTGATGCTGAAACATGCTTTAATTGGGTATCAAATGTGGCATGATTGGTCATCAAACATTTGAAGTTTATCAGACCGTAATGCGAAAATGTTAACTCAAAACTTTTCACTTTCAAAACTCAAAATGTTCACCATCAACAAATACTACTATACTAGAAGTAAAATCACCTTCGCGAAAGGCATATGCATATTGACACAGGTTAGGGTCAATTTCTCTGAAGAAGTCTTCTAGGTCCAATCTTTCTGCCATTTCGTGTGCTTAACTTTTAACGTGAAAAAGTTCGCGTTACAGTCTGCTAAACTTGAAATGTTTGATGACCAATCATGCCACATTTGACACCCAATTAGAACAAGTTTTGGTGTCATGTGTTCACGCTTAGATGCAAGCAACTGAATGTTAGTCTTTACGAGTGTCACTGGAAAAATAAAAGGGCTAGGTGTCAGGGGAGGTCAGGGGGAGTACCCCAGAAAGACAGGAATGCTTCCTAATTCTCTAAGTGTATGTTTTTTTTCCTGGCCTTGTTTTGGACCAGTGGCTTGTCCTTGTGGGCTAGTGATTTGCTTTGCTTACTAGCCCACTGTCTAGTAACCGAAAGTGTTAGTGTCGAGCACTGCATCTATCAACATCTACAAAAGGTGTGTTTCCAGAAAATTTCCATATCCAATCCCAGAAAGTATGATTACCAAAACTGGAATTTCCAGAGAGATGGGAGGGGTGGGGGGGGGGGGGAGGGGGTGTTCAAACCCAAAAACACTCCATCAGGGAGAGGTACAGATATTTTCTGGAACCACACAAGCCAGTAAAGTTTTCCATCTTCGTGATAAAGGAAGGGGTATGGTCTTAGGCTGACCAGTTCAAATGCTAAAGGAAGCCATTTAAGATTAATGAAAGGTAACTGGTTAATGCTAACATGGACCAAAATTACAAGTGGGGCTTCTCTTATTTCAGTTAAAATTTAACAAGCTCGTTAGAGTCTTGAAAACGAAATTACCGGCACAGGATGCTAAATGGTTAGGAATTGAATCACCGTTCTATTATTAAGCTATTAAAGTTTAAACTAACTCCGTCTAATTAAGCTAATTTAAACTTACCTTTCCCATTCAGATGAAGTTGTAAAATCTGTTATTTCAAATACTTCATCCTCCTAAATTTGACAGGGAAAAATAAAGCAAGCGTGCATTAATACCTTCCTTGTAAGATTCATTAAAAACACTTAAAATGATTATATTCTGGAAGCCTACTTCCTCCGCTCTGTCCGCCATCTTTGTTTTACGTTCTGAGCATGCGCTGTCCCGACGAATGGATGCCAGCAATTCAAGAACATTTTTGTCTTCTTTCCATTTTCTCCTAATTGTATTAATAGATTGCCAGATTTTCCACATCAAAGAATCATATTTTTCCATTTAAAAAGAAGATGAAAGGAAAAAATAAATATAAACTTATGATTTTCATTATGACGTCATTAATATTGTACCCAGTCCTCTAAGGGCCACTCGTACAGCGTCCTCTGTCGATATGTCCAGCTGGTCCGGAGGGAAGATTTTAAAGTTTTTTGCGACGCACTTATAACAAGACAAAAGATATTAATGCCTGTTCTTCCTGAGAAATGGGTTATAGGTTTCCACGAAAGGCATGGACGTAACATAACACTCACCAATGGCAATCAGAGAGCTGTAAGAGAAGGTGATACCTACGACCATGGAATGGTTTTTAGCGACAGGCCATTGCACATTGGGGAGGTGTTTCAGCTTAAAATTGAAGAATTGGAATCAAAGTGGGCAGGATCTTTGGTATGTAAAGGTTACATGAAATGCTAAGGGAGCTGTTCTCCTTTAGTACAATTTTTTGTCGCCATTAGTTGAGTTCTCTTTATTACAAACTAACTGAACAATTGAAGTTCCCAATTCCCAATTCCTATGCATTTGCAAATTTGCCCCATGTATGGATCACTATCCGAAATATTTTTAGGTTCGTTGATGATCATGTTACTGTGATTTAGACTAAATGAAATTCTGAGGTGTGTTTTCCCATGTTATTTTATAATTAAATTTATAAAACTCACTGGGGGGGTGGGGGTGCAAAACAAGGCCCCATTTGTGTGGTTTCAGGTACCCGAGATTACCCCCCCCCCCTGCTTCCCCCTCCCGAGTTACCCTGAGTGAGTTAACTTCCTCTCTTTCATTTGAAAAAGTCAAACACCAATTTACATGATTTTCCCTGATGGGAAAGGTGTTGGGGGGGGGGGGGGGGGCGATCATTAGGATTCAGGTTTGAGCAACCATTAGCATGGGAGATAAAGATATGTTGCATGACAACCAAATAGGGTGACTGCAAAGGCAACTAGAGAAAAAGGGTACTGAGATGCCAACCTGAAAAATGTGAATTCCAGGAGATTGTCATCGATTTTTCCCCTTCTCAACCCTAAAAAACATAGTACATATTGAGTTTTGCCAAATCAGTCATGGAAATGTGTCAAATATCCCACAAAATGTCCCAAAATTAGTCAAGGATTCACAGTTTGAGAGTCCTTGATATAATTGAATGGTTTGTAATTTAATAGAAAAACATTGGCCTGTATTTTTTTTTTTTTTTTTGCTGGTTTGCTCTTTGTTTTCATGAAATAATGTCTGCAAAATACTCAGTTTTCATAGTGGCGTCTTTCAGAGATCTTTTGTTGTACAAGGAACAAAAGAAAGCTTTTGTTTCACTAAACAATGACATTTGGTTTCTCTTTTAATTTTTAACTTTTTAGCCTTGCAAGTAGCATCTTGATTTGGTTTTTATTAATTAATTAGTAATTTCATTTCTAATTTGTCAGCGATTTGGCATCACTACAAACAACCCCAACTGCCATCTGACAAGAGTAGTTAGAGCCGCAACAGATTTGTTCACACCAGAAGGTCAGGAATACTGGATGCTGTCTGGCACTCGCATACACAATGGAGAAATAGAAAAAGAATATTCTTTTAGCATTCACTCACTTAAAGTTAATGATGTTCTTGGAGTTCAAGTGTTGAGTACTGGTGATTTAATTTATTATGTTAATGGTGTACCCCAAGGCATTGCAATCTCTGGTATACCTGTAAGAAAAGACATATTTGCTGTATTTGATGTTTACGGAAGGACAAAGCAAGTTTCATTGAAATATTTTGGAGGTGAGTATTCACAAACGCTTATATTTTTAACTTTGCTCTCGTTCAATCCTTATTAAGACTAGCAAGAACAAGAACTTCCTTACCAGTTACTTAAAAAGAAGTTCTATTCCGTGGCTTAGAATAATTATTATTATATGTTATATATGTTTGTAACCAATATAACATATGCTCTGATTGGCTAATGATGGGCCATTATTCTCTGTAATGCCTTCAGGCTGATAATGGGTCTGCAAAGACAAAGCAAAATAATAAACAACTTATCAACTTTGAATGTTTGGTCTTTACGGGAAAATCTCAAACCTTGGCCTTGCTGTATTGGCCTCGCTATCACTCCATCAATACAGCAAGGTCTTGGTTTGAGATTTTCCTTTAAAGAACTCACTCTCGATTAATAGGCAGTTTACTAAATAAATACACTTAAATGTTGTGGCATTGTCCCCATGTTTGTGTCTCCAGACAATAAAGTTCTCCCCTTTGGTTAAACTCATCAACAAACGATGAGCTTGGGGAATGGTGCCTGAAAGGATGGTGGAGCCCAAAAGCAAACTAAACTGAGCACATCGGGTATCCATGACAACCCTGTGAGCGACGACCACCAGGCACCATGACACTGCAAAAACAGTGGAAACACGGGATACTTACCACATACTTACCCTCAAGCCAAAGGGAGATGGGTGGGCTGGGAGAAAAGCTTAACAAGCACTGCCCAGCAGCAAAAAACACGCTGAATGATTTGACATCCAAAGCCGAGCTGTTAAATCCTGGTGCCCCTACACAAATCTCCCGGCCACCCTGAACTCACTCTGAGGGAGACTGCTGGCCAGCAATCTTGTTTCACATTTAACTTAGCCTAAAGTACATTTAGCTACATGAAATTATTTCTGAAATTCTTACACAAAAATTGTGTATTGTTTAGGGACACCAGTATGACTGCTATTGAACATGTTCTATGGACAGATTATTCAATTTCTATTAAAACATAGCTGCTGTGTGCCCACTATTGAAGCCGAGCAATGCAAAGCTGGAATTATAGAGCACATATGTCCTGGATGATGTATTGCCTGTGCAATCACCGCCCTTTCTCAGATGAAAATATTTTTTCTTTATCATGCTATAGACCCTTTTCATAAATGGCTGCCAACTTAAAATTCTTTTCTATGCATATTAAGTAGCCTTACTAACTTCGTTTCAGAGTAAAATTCTTTTGAATTACCAACTTCAAAATGAGGTTAGTAAGGCTAATTTTAATAGTTGCAAAATAATTCATAATTATTGGCCGCCATTTATGAAAGTGGTCTATATTCAAAACCAAATGGAAGATGATGTTCCTATGTTTCCTAAGAAAATAATGCACTTTTGAGGTCTAGAAAAACTGCTGAATGCACTTGCGATCCGCTGATACATACACTGGCAGTTTTGTAGACCAACAGAATACAATATTTTCTGACAGGATATCGTACACCTTCTATTTGGTAGAATAGAAGAGATGTTGTAAAACGCAGAAGTAAGAGTAAGTACATGGACAACACCCCCCCCCCCCCCCCCCTTTGCTGCCCCTGTGAATACTGATTATGGTATTTCTCCACAATATACATGTGTACAAAATATTACTGTTTGGATTTTACTTGACAGTGGGGACTTTGGAGGAGATCTGCAGGACTGAAATACTCAAATGGGTGAAGGATAAAGACAAATTAGACGAATTACCTATACCAAAGATTCTTAAAGACTTTTTAAAAGAGTGACATAATAGGTACATAGATGGATAATAATTTATATGAATAAAGCAGAGTTTAGACAATATAATGTCAATCCATATGCTTTTATTAAGTAAGGTCACTGAGATGGAGAAAGTATTTTTTCTTAGTTTTCCAAGGAGAAAGCACTTCAGCACTGATGTAACCAAATATTTGCCTCCAACACTCACATCAAAATGTTATTGTTGTTTTGTTCTACATCATGCAATAAGCTAAATACATTACATAAGTTTTTTTGTGGCACAGTATAAACATCATCAAGTTGAGATTCTGTAATAATAGACTTTTGTCCTCTGTTTCTGGAGACGGTGACCAATGCAGTGGCCAATTTTCTTTCTTCCCTCTCTCTCTCTCTCTCTCTCTCTCTCTCTCTCTCTCTCTCTCTCTGTAAATACTTTGTAAAATAGCTGCAATAAAAAATCAAACTTTTACTATTTGTTTCAAGATATCTTGTGTTTAATACATGGATGTTAGAAAAGCTTGGTTGATCTTGCTTTGCTACATGAAAAGAACGTATTAAACTTTATGAAATATTTACTTGAGTAAGCTCAGTAAATTTTAACAAATAGAAAAACGCTTTAAAGTACTGTTTTACAAGATTGCTGTGTGGGACTCCACGATATGTCATTGATGTGGTTCATCTTTTGCATGCGTCCATTTGAGCCAGCATTTCTCAATTCTAGGGGAAGACAGGGCCCTTAAATGAGTGAAATTTCAGTTTAATTTGTTTGTGTGTAGCATAGGCTACCTAAATTTTCCTCCTGCATTTCTCAGATTTCCCAACTTCTATTTTTACTGTCTTGTAGTATAGGACCTGATTTGCATATGCCGAACCCAATCCCATTTGAGTGAACTCAATTATTAACTTCAACAGTTGATTCAAATGTGGTTATAAGACCATGCATGGGCTGGGATATTAGTTAAGAACCTTTTTTGCGTTTTTTTTTTTTTTTTTTGCATAACGTCAAGCAGTGGTGAACCAAGCCTGGGGCCAGGACGAAGGGGTGGGACTCCCACAGAAAAAGGATTGGGGTGCTCATTATACTCTTTTAGGGGTTTAAAAAGTGGTTTTGTTGCCTCTTGCATGTAAGGCGTTTAGCCTCAAAAGGTCCACAGCAGAAGCTTTTTCAGTGTACCTTATCGGATATTGAGTCAACAAAATATGAGAGGGGATGATGTGTTGTTTTAGAATTGGTACCTCTTAGGGGTTAAAAAAATTTCAATCATGCCCACAAAATAGGATCTTGGTACCTCCTGGAGGCTCTTTTCGAAATTTCTGATGAAGACCCCAGTCTTTTTTATATGGGAGGCCCAACTCCCCCCGGGGGACAGACTACCCTTTTGTTTCTGATAGGTACATTCTTCTGGCAATCATTTCCTTGTGGTTTTAACCGGTGTAATTTCTAGATCATGTTTATCCAATGAGCAAACAATCTTTTCCCCTGGACCTGTCCTTTTCAATTTTTCTCAAGGAATGACATTCTTGTTCCACAGCCAACTGTTCCTCTTAGCTGGTGGGCATGGGCCTCGGCACGAGAAATAAGGTGGCTTTGGAGAGTGCCTGATTCGACTGACTAGATTCTTGGACTAAGATTTTCACTAAATCAATGTTGTTCCCTTCCCCCCATCAGGGGGAGAGGGGTTCTTGCCAAGGCCCTGCTGCCTTTTTCTTGTTCCAAAGTCCTACTGATAGGGGGAGGGACCCTCTGGAGACAAAACTGATATGCATGTAAAGAGAATCATTAACTGTAATCTGAAACACACTGAAATGCAGCTCAAGCTGAGAAAAAGTCTAAAAACGACAGAAACATGATTTGAAGCAGCAGGTCATGTGAAGATAAAGTGACTATGATGGGTTTACAAAACCAGTATTTTTTAATAAATTAGTTTCTGTCACATAATTGAGTGGTTGGTTTTCAAACTAACGGCCCTGCTGTGTTGTGATATTAAATAAAGAAGAACATTTTGAATGATCAATGGTATCATTCAATGAATTAAGTACTCACCTCGTTTGTGATCGAATCAGTAGAATTGAAAACATCAACAAAAAGCTAAGTGAATGAAGTAACGTTTTATGCTTGTCGTCAGCTTCTGAAGCCGTGTGAAACTAAAACTGCCACGATTGAAAAAGGTCATTAAAATATTCATCAGTGTGTAGAGATTTGTCAAAAAGTACCGGATAGCAACCAGAAATTTGTTGAAACAGCCATTAAACAAACGTTATATAAATAGATTGATCAGGCTTCTGCCAGCGCTGAAACAGGAAGCCGAATTACTCCTTCGTTACAAAAACCACGTCACTGAGAATTGATTTTAAAGTAGAAGCTTTTGAAGGATTAGAGAAAAAAGAAACTGTTTTTCTGTTCATCCCTTGTTCACTGACTGCTTCCCAGTCAACTGACGACTGTTTTGAAACGTACCTTTCCAACTGGAAAGGCCACCGGATGTTTTGTGGTCACGCGACACATATTATTGTATAATTTACACGTAAATACTAGAACGAGTAATCGAGATAAATCTTTTCGGACAGTGATTTTGATTCTGTAAAGAATAACCTGGTGGAAATGAGTATCCGTGCAAGTCAACATGTGCGTAGAAGGATGACTGTAGCGTGAATGGAGATGTTAGTGGTACAACTTTAGACAAAAGGGTCATTGATGTGAATAATTCATAAATCCTCCTTACATATTTTGATCTTGATACGGAATTGTTTGTTTTCGTTAAGGTATGGTGCTTGTTTGTAAGGCGATCCCTGTATAAAGAATGTCTTGATTGGAACAATATACAATAAACGCATTGGTATTGGTAACGTAAATATCATCACAACGAGGCTGGTAATAAGAATTGAGAGGGCGAATAATATGTATTCAACTACTTTTTCCCGTAAATGTCATCATGTAGCAAATAAAAATTAAAATTCTTTTCAACGTCTTGTCGGTTGTACGACGTACAGGTCTCAGAAAGAAGAACAGGATGCTAACTCCTTTAAATTTCAAGTTGTTTCTTCAAACGGTGTGATCGAAATCCATATTCTTGCCACCTACCAGCAAGGAGAATTCCTCTGTCAATCACAGTGGGAAGTTTCAATCGGCGCTGTAGTTAGCGGGTTTTACTCAGCCCGGCACAGATATCTCCGCCGGTCAAAATGGCGAAAAAAACCTCTGCGAAACAAGGTTCGTAAACTATCTCTTTACTGGGAAAGCGGTTGCATTTCCTAGAAAACTTGGATGCGAAATATGACAATATTTCATGGTTCTGTCTTCTAGGAAAAGATTTCTTTGACACCCGAAACGGCCAAGTTCTTGCAGACTTGAATTTCGCTCAGCGAACTAGTTCTTCAAATCCGAAGACAGAAGTAAGTTTACTTGGTCGTTAATCACTACAGATGGTAAATCTGTGAATTAATCTGGTTGTATTCAATGCTGACAAGTTTAATTCTTCTTTCTTCTTTACTATTCAAAGATTGGATTCATTCGAGAAGCCTTCCCGCTTCGAAGTAAAGATGACATAACCTTAGTCTTGCAATCGTGCGATTACAATGTGGAAGCAGCTATTGCTTGCTTCACCAATGGTAAGGTTTTTATTTATTTCGTCAACAACTAGTTTAAAGTAAGAAATACTCGATTTTTTTATCGGATACAAGCGGATTTTAGATTAAACGGGAGGTACAATTTTTGAGAAGTGAAAGTAAAACTTTAGTCTCTGTGGACACAAGTCTATCCCGTTTCTACGCAGTGAAGAATGTCATATTCCAACAATTTTCCAAACGACGAAAACTTATTTTCCCGTATTTTTTTCGTTTGTTTCTAGGAGAGGCAGATAATATCTTGAAAGAGTGGAATATCCAGGGAGGAAAGTCAAAGGTTCGGAGAGTAATAACTTTTTGGCACTTTATTAGTATTTTCGGGTCTTTGAATTATTTGTCACGTCACTGCGACGTTGAGGTTGTATTAAATATTTAAATAGGGTCACTGTATATCTAAACGTATTTCAAGGTGAGAAACGACCACTGTATTAACAGCCGGCGGCTGAAGTTCATTTAAGCTTATACCTTGAAACTTTCTTCCGTTGTAATAAATCTTTAGTTTTGTTTGAAGAAGATTTAAAAGTGAGTGATTTGCAGTGAGATAAAAAACCCGGAAAATTCAGTCGTGTAGTCCTTCACATTACTTAGGACGTCTTGTAAGGTAAGATACTCCACTAAAAAAAATCGATATCGTTTTGTAGCTGCGATGTTTTTGGTGATTTCCGACCAAATAAATTCCTACGTACGAGTTCGCCTGTTGAAAAAAGCCACACACTTTTTAACTTCCGGTAGTCTACACGGTTAAGCGGAAAAATGTCGTTTTTAGTTAGTCGAGATTGAAACCTTGAGCCTGTGAGAAAGAGCTTTTCAATGCTCCACTTTACAGTCCACTAACGGTTACTTCTAGCTCTTCAAAGGCCAAGATTTTTTTTTTGTCCTGCATCAATATGTCCATATGTTTCAGTCTTGCTGAGGTCTCTCAACAGTGGTCGATTCATTATGCCTCGGGGAGGCCACTGGATACTGTATCGGTAACCGGAGAAAGGAGGTTAAGGTGATCTCTCAGAAATAAAAGTTGTGGAACGATTTTTTTTTAAACTTTCCCTGAACGTTCCTTACCAAACACTGTTTCGAAAAAAAAATAATTTAAAAAGATAGCTTACCATGCTCGCAGAAGAGATATGATAGCTAATATTACCCCATAATTTATGCCTTAACATGCGCATCATTTAATTTTGTGGTAGGTGAAAGACAGGTTTTTTAAGAAATACTTGAAAAAATACACGATAAAATACTTGATAGGTAGAAAGTCTCAAGCATTTGCAACAATTATATATAAATTATGGAAAATTGCATAATTTTAAATAGCATGGACTCCTTGATTCATTCTCCTGATTTACACCCTTTCTTTGTTGGTCTCTTCATGGGAATGATTAACTGAAGACATTGCAGATGTCTGCAAATATGACTGAAACCTTGAAAGTTCACAGGCTTTAAAACAAGGGTCTCTTTAAAGTGTGTATAGCCCTAAAAATTTTTATAGCTGTATTAAGTGTTTGTATTATAGGGAGCAAAATGCTACAAGAAGTTTTAATCACTCAACTAAGGGGAACTGAGAGTGGGGCTAATGACATCAAAGAAGAATACGATAGTGCAAAAAATTTCAGGCAATTTTAATTTTGGACCAAAACAGGGTGTGAAGATAAATCCATCTGAAATTTTTAAGCACCCAGAATTTTAAGCATCTGAAACATTATTTTCCGGTGTAGAATAACACTTTGAAAGTAGCTCCAAAGCTCTTAGTGTCCATTTATGGAGCAAACTCTAGTTGAGACACTGCCTGACATGCGTAACAGCTTGATAGAATTTGTGTTTTTTCTCATCGGTGTATTCCGAAACCTTCAGGGTGCAGTAAAACTATCATCTTCGCAGATGTTGTTTCAGTCTAATTGGTGTTTGTAGGCAGAAAAGACAAGACACATGGTTTGCCTGTTCTTCGCAGCTCTTCTTTGCAATATCGTCTCAAAGATGTCTTCCAGAAAAACTGATTTAGATCTAGAGCCGGCACCATCGTCAAGATTAGGTCACCTGTCAGTTGTATGAAATTAATGATGTATCGTATCGTGTACACTGTATCGTGTCATGGCACTTTTATCGAGATATGTGTCATATCATGAGAAATTGTATTGTTGCAGCTCTAAATTGGGTAAGGTAATGGTTGAAATTATGGTTAAGGGTATGGGTGCGATCTCCTTATTGATAAATGACATCACAAAATGTGCTAGACCCATATCCTTTTAAGTTTTGACTGGTTCTTCGACTTGGTCATGGTTTTCATCATAGTGATCAAGAATGTGTCAATACTTTTTGAACTTAAAAAAATGATAGTGCTTATACTAATAGGCACCTTAAGCAGTTCAAATCAAAAAGGTTTGCTTGCTTGTGAGAACCAATTGCCTTCCTGCTGAAAATGTTAATGAAACCGCCTGGCCCGGGTTGTGCAAAAGGTGGATAACATTATGCACCAGATAAATCACTATCCAGTGGATAGCGTGGTTTATTTTGTTAACACTTATCCTCTGGATTACAATTTTAAACCCATTGGATAGCATTATCCAGCCTTTGAGCTTATATTGCATAGCATAGTGGAGATCCAAACCTGCATGTACCTTTTATAATTTTTCTTTCCAGAATGCAAAAAAGAAGAGAAACAAGAAGAAGCAGGCAAAACATGATGAACCAGAGACGGTAGAAGTTGCTGCGATACCACAGAAAGATGATGGCGTTTCACAACTAGATCCATACAACATTAAAGGTGTTGTAGTTAACATTGTATTCTTTTGACTTGTTTTACTATGGTGATTCTAAAAAAATTGCCAAATATCCTGTGATTTGTTTCAACGTGTCAAATCATAGACTGTATATAGGTGTAGCCATTTTGAAATTTTAGTTCAAACCAGTTGCACAGTATTCATAACAAAGTAAAGAAATAATAATTTTTATTAACTAAAATTGGCAATTTGATTTCTTCTATTATTTCCATTCCCAAGGAATGGCCAACTTTTCCACACTCAATTCCATTCAAAACATTGTTTTGCTGTTTGAGCTTGTCTGGTTTCATACATGTATGACAAGCACACAAGAATTCAATCTGATTTTGTTTCCAAACATCAACTGTCACACATCACACATTTTACAAATTTTACCTTATTTTGCACTTCACCATGGATTTTGCCAAACACTGAATCCAAACAATGGTTGAGTTTGAATCCGGTTGTATTTTGAATATCAAACTTTTCCTGGATTCTCCCAAAATCCTGTAAGAAGTGGAAAGAGAATATTGGCAGAAGTGGGTATTTTCAAAACAGACTGAAAAAAAAGTGCATGAACAACTTGGCTTGCACTCTTAGTGACAGTAGAAATAACATCCTAACTTGTGTAAAACTGAAGTGGAACTACGGGCGACGGGCAAGTGGTTTCATCCCAAATTGAGATATTAATAATCACATTGCAAGTTAAAGTACTGTTAAGTAATAACTAAGGGCTAAGATATGGTAAAGCACTAAGATATTCAAAAGTAAGACTTAAAGCCTGGAATTATTATAACAATTCTACACAAGTAATGATACTAGCATCTGACAGCTAGGTAACAAATCGTTTTCCAGATGTAACAGTCACAACTGAAGATGACCCAGAAAAGCCACTATCAGCAGTGACCACAAGTCTGGAATGCATCTCCCCATCTCCTACTCTGCAGCTGCCTCATCCACCATCACCATCAAGCTCAGAAGTCTCCCTTCCTTCTTCAAACTCTGACCAGCCGTCTGATGCCACTCAAGACCCTGAACTTCCATCCAAGCATTCACAAGGTAGTCCCAGTCATAACAGCCATTCTCCTGCAAAACTTGAAAGGATGACCTCAACTGGTCCCGATGCTCTTAAAAAGACAGTAAAAGATCTGCAGCGCTCCAGTGTTTCGCTTCCAAGGTTTCAGCTTCTCTTGGAAGAGGTAAATAATTGCTTCCATACTTTTATTAGCTGTAACTTTAAGCCTGTGATTCAACTTTATTTCCATGGGAATTCCTTAGAATTGTATTGCATACATGTATCCCTAGTGCACCTGATTTTTGCATCTTTAGCGTGCGCTCAAAACAACTGATTTTCATGTCATTAGCAGTCGCTCAGGACCCTGTGCACATAAACAACATCAAGAGATTTCCTTCTTTTTCTTTTCCTCCTTCCAGTACTTGATAGGGAACATTCAGAGAAAGTTTTTAACAAAATCGTTTGACAACTTTTATTTCTGAGGAATCATCTTTAGGTATATCAGTGTTGTAGAAAGTGTGAACGTGGTCAGAATCTTGTGTTGTTTACTGCATGCTTGGTTTGTGTTGACTGTTTTTTATAAAGTAATAATCATTTGCCTTCTTTCTACAGGAATGTGACAAGTCATTCAAATCAATTGCTGAGACATTTCAAGAATTAAGACAATGGTGCGTCAGAAATTTCAAGCTGTTCCGTGTGAATAGAAGTCATTCCCAAACCCATCAGACACACAGTAGAGATATAATAAATATCTTACTAACCTTGCCTTCTTGGTCCGTACTGTAAGTTATTGATCCTCTTATTTTGCCTTCAATTTATGGCCCACACGCTTCACACTTGTGCCATGAATTGATGGGGAAAAAACTTGGTCTGTAACTTACAGTATGTACCTCGAACTCGGTTAGTAAGAGGTATAAAGGACTTGCTGTAGTAAAGTTTTGCTGTGTTGTCATATGATCTTGTTTATGCCCCCAAAAATGTTCAAGCTCATTATTCATTTCTCTTTTTTGCATTCAGTTTAAATGACAGGGAAGCTCATCTTCATGCTCAAATGGAAGAGTTTAAGAGGCAGGCAGGTTAGTAACTGAGTTATTTTAAATTTATAGTGTTGTGTAAACTTTTTAAACTCTCTTGACGGAGGGGGCGAATAGGGGTATGCAAATCTGCCGATCCATGCTTTTTTTTTTCACCAAATCCATAGATCTGCCAATCTTTTAGTTCAAACTGACACCTCAACCACATCCAGAAACAGAAGGGTGAAAGTTCAAAGGCAAACTGGTAAATGTGAATGCCATTGTTAATTTCACACAAATAGTGAAGAAGGCAACATGCTTGATGACTATAACACAGTACAATTCCAATAACAGTCTTATACCTGAGTTTAAATAAGCTTTGTGCAAAAAAAAGAAATAATTTGGATGAACTCATTAACATAACGACCAAGGCTGAAGAAAGATCCATGACCCAAATTTGGTTTAGGACCCAAGACTTGAACATCAAGACAGGCACAATCCAGAATCTGGGCCAAAATTCACAGCTGATCCACGATCCACTGTGTTTTCAAAATCTGCGAATCCGCTCGATTTACCACAAAAATCCACAATCTGTGCGCTTTTTAAGGCCAAATCCATCGATCCAAAAACCTATTCACCCCCTCCTTGACAAAAGTACCTGTGATAGGGAAGTGCAAACTAAGGACATGTTATGGGTACATAGAACAGCACTGGAACAAAATTGGCAAATAGTTACAAAAACTGTAATTTCTGTGTAGGGTTTGGTGGTTGGAAAGATGTTAAATTTTACCATCACAGTAACTTTTGGGAGGGAACCAGGCAAGTATTTTAACGTGTTTGTTAAGATTGAACAGATATTTGCAATTTCTACATGCACAGTCTGTGCACATGTGGCTTCAACATTACACCTCTTGGACTATCCCCATAGTTTATCCACACTGGGTTATAACCTGCTTACATGCGATTACTGTGAAAGCAAGTCTGTCCAAAGCAAAATCATTAATCTTACTGGTCTTGTTGATTTGTTTAAACCCTGGGACTGAGAATGAAGATCTACATTGCTACATGACTTAGATGTCAGTGGTTTCCTTTATTCTCAATGTGAAACAAGCCAGAAGTTGATCAATTTAATGCCAAAACATTTTTGATGATATGCAGTTGAATTGTTGGAACAAAGGCAAGAAAATGCAGCAGCATTGAAGCTGAAATCAGACAGAGTTGGTGGAATGCAGGAGGCTGAAGTGACGCAGCTAAGGAGTGAAATAAAGGTGTGGCATACTGTACTGTTCTATTTATTTTGCCTGTGTTTGAATAACACTTTACCGTTAAAAAATAAATATTAAATATAATAAATGAATCAATTTATGCAGATGAAGCATACTAAATTTACTACCAAATAGACAGATTCAGCTAATGCATTTACATGCTTGTTGCCACCAAATTCAGACCAGGTGATGATTCGTTGGGGAGGTTGTTGATGTGCAATTTGTCACAGGTAATTGATTGCAAGGGGGTATGTACAAATGGGTTTGTCACGTCCCAAGTAAATTATCACATGGCCCAGTTGGGTGGCAACAGGGATGCAAACACATTGGCCAAATCCATGTATGGTTACTCGCACTGGATTCCAGGTCAAACAGTCAAGTCTCAAGTGTGCAGTGATTGACCAAGAGTGGTGAAGAATATTTGGGTGTTTTCATTATGCTGTTATCAATATGCATGTGATATACTAAACACAGTGGACAGTGTTTCCAAATTTCCTGATTGACTTTGTTTAACCATGATGAATTATGAATGTTAATGAGTTTGAGAAGTTAATTGAAATCTGCAAATAAGTGAGAAATAATCATTTAAATAGAACAATAGTATTACTAAATTTGTACCAAGCTGTTAAATTATCTTCCTGTTTAAAATAATTATTTCTAATTCCGATGTTAACTTTGAAGATCCTCAATTAGTATTTAACATGTAATCGCTGCCTTAGGCAGCACTAATTTTACCAACAATATCATCTATTTTACCAGAATTTTGTTACTGAGCGGAAAATTGATGAGGAGCTGGCCAGAACGACCCGTTTTGTTGGAGATAGGGATAAGCTGAAGTCAGTGATTGCAAATTTTGGAGAAGGTAAAAATTATTCAAAAATTTAAATCACATCAACTGTTTCTACTGTGTGTTTCTACTCTCACGCTTTACCATAAATTGTTCCTCTTTGCCCGAAAATTGGTTGGTTATGACAAACCTTCAGGTTAGATTAGAGGCCTGTTTACTTTCAGAGATCTCATTCTCCTTCAAGTACTGGAAGACAGAAAAAAATAATAGCAGATGTCTGCATGTACAGTGTATATGACAGGAACTAGTAAGCTCTTGGTCAAAGAACTTCATGCAAAGTTTCTACTCGCAATTGATTTTGGGTTTACTCCTGACTGGAAGAAAAAGTGGCGAAATTGGTTTGCATAGCAATGCAGAACCAAAGCAAATAATGCATCTTTTGATTAAGAGAAACCACTCAAGACCAGCTTAAGTACTCATTTAGAAGCCTGCATGCAAATGAACTTAACTCAAAGGTAATAAGGCAGAATTCTTTGTGCAGGCTAGTCCAAGTTTTTGAAAGAGTCTAATTCGTGTTTGTTTATTTTACAGTTGTGCCTATCAAGAGCTGCTATAGTCCAGTCACGTTAAACCCCCCTCCACTGCCTACCAAGAAGTCAGAAGGAAGCAATGCTGATAAGAAAGTGACAGAAACTGTCCCATCAGGCAAATCAGACTCATTGTCAGTTCCTGCTAACATTACTGTTCCTGTTATCACTGTAGCTAATGATGAGAATTCCGTATCTAACCACAAGGCCCTTCAAGAGGTGGCAGAACTCCATGCAAAGCTTCAAGCAGCTCTTCAGCTACAAGTATGTTGATCAGGGTTTTAACGACTGACTTTCAGGGTGCTTTCCATCATGCCAAAAATTTGGAAAATTTCGTTCGGAAGTCAAATGGAATGGTCCATTTTGGTTCGGTCCAACCGGAATGTTCAGGACCACTTTTTGAGGTGGTCCACTTTGATCAGTCAGATTGGTCAGACCGAAATTTGCCATTTCATTTTGACAAACAAGTTCATTGCCCTACTTCTCTTGAGTGGATTTCACTTAAGTGATGGATTCGGGAAAGGAATAAAAAATGGTAAGAGCCATTCCTCTCAGTTGGCCTGGTGTGATCAGAAAATGTTGTTCCTGTCTTGCTTGGTTAATCCCACTGGTCTCTGACCAGTCGGTCTGGCATAATAGAAAGCACCTTCAGTTTCAGGTTGTGATGTTCTATTAGGAAGGCTACTGATAGAACTCTGTGATACTTAACCAAAGTACCGGTGCTTTGGTTAAGTCTTAGACTTTGCAGCCATTATTTGGGTCATCACACAATGTAAGACGGAAGAAGTGTCATTTGAAAATCCAAATATCTGCTGTGTAAGAAACTGATGTTTATTAACTACAAAGTTGAAGGTGTCATCTTGAATTTAAGCTAAAAAACAATTATTTTTTCTACATATTAGCCCTCGTTTCTTTCCTTAAATGGCAGCGGAGTCTCCCATGATCTAGAAAGATGGAAGGAGAAAATTGAAGTAGGCTTTGCTCATAGGGTAGAGGGCTTGAAAATAAGTTGAATTTCAGCTTCCTTTTTGGACATGCAGCTCTCAAATTTTGCTTGCCCTAGGCAAGTCTTAGTTTACTTTTTTCAATCTCATTCCCAGAGCCCACATGTCTTTCGGTCAGTGCCAAGACACGGAGCTCTGGAATAATCAATTTCCAGACTCCAAGATTTTAGGAGTTCAGGTTTCATGGCACATGCATGTCTTGGTTTAAAAAATAGAAATCTCGTTCCCAGAGCTCACGTGTCTTTTGGTTGGTGCTGACCAAAAGACACGTGGGCCCTGGGAACAAGATTACCATGTTTTAAACCAAGGTACGCATGCGTGGTGAAACCGGAACTCCTAAAATCTTGGAGTCTGGAAATTGATTATTCCAGAGCTCGGTGTCTTGGTGCTGACCAAAAGACACGTGGGCTCTGGGAACGAGATTGACTTTTTTAATCTAGTTGACAGTTGACTTGCCCATCAGACAAGTTAGAACAAAAATTTACTTGCTGAGCATGAAAATCTACTTGTCTTGGAGGACCAGGTGGCACTTTTTCGAACCCTGAGGGTATACTTAGAATCGTCTACAATGACCTTGTCATCCCCTTCTCCTGCACCCTTGGATTTATGATTGACTTTTTAACTGATGTTACAAAAAAAATAAGGCCTTGACAAGTGCAAAATGTTTCATATGGAAATGAGAACTTTTACTCGTGTGTAGTGTTATACTTACTTACTCTTTTGCTATGCTTTTTCATAGGGCTTGTCATCTTCAACTGGAAAACACCCAGAAGGTAAATACATTTTTGTTGTTGTTTCAAATCTCAGACATTTGTTTCTTGAGAAGGTTTGCGGGAGCGAGTAATTTGTTTACTTGCACTGATTGCTTGATCACTGGGATCCTACAAATATCCACATTTGAAAAAAAACACTGCTTTTTCAGTTTGTGAAGATTCTTACTGCATCCATGGAACAACATTATTATTTTGCTTTACTTCCATCACATTTGATTTGAAACGTTTTTCATTTTTCATAGCATTTACAAATTGATTTATAAATCTATAGGAAATAACTTGATCTGTAGCTTACTATATAGACATCAGAAATGGTTTAGATGGTGGTGTTCATTGTTTAAGAATGTAGTTTTGTAATCAGGTTGTTTGTTGGTTTGTCATTCAGGACAAAATCAACCAAAACCTGACCACAAGAAGGACAGACCAAATTCAGCCTTACAAGCACCGCATCAACAGCAAACATCACGAAGATCACAAACAGCACTTCCACAAAGTCGACAACAGAGAAAGGAAGGCAATCAGCAGGGAGAGAGGACAGGGCCCAACCGATCAGCTGAACCAAGAGGTTCTCAACAGGACAGGCAAAACAGTAACCAATCAAACAGAAATCCCAAGAGATCTAATCAACGCAGACCACCTGAAAGAAATTCTCAATCTGAAACTTCATACCAGAGGGGTGACAAAGCAAAAAATGGAGCTACTCATTCAGCTGAAGCACATCAGCAGGCTAAGCTTGATAAGGACAAACGACCTAAAAGTAATTCTGAGAAAGTTACGTCAGAAAAATCTGTGACTGTTGAGGAGCACGCAAAATCAGGAAACAGAACTCGGCGGTTGCAAGAACCAAGGGAGGGTGGGGACGAAAGGCGTGGCAATAGGAATAGAAGAAGAGGGGGTAGGAGAGAAGCCTCTGGGGACCAAAATATGTTCAGTGAGAGGGCCCAGGGAGAAAAGGGCTCGGGAGATAAGCATGTCAAGGGTCCAGGAGAAAAGCAAGAAAATGGCCCTGAAAAAGATCATCTTGAAAAAGAAGAAGTGAAAACAGAAGTTAAAGGAGAAGGTAATCATGACGAGAACCAGAGTACTAACAAGGGAGATGGTCTAATGGAAAACAATGGACAGAAAGATATTGCACCAGAACCTCCAGCTGAGGATGGACTGAAGACTAACATAGACAACAATTCTGCAGCTTGTTTAAATGGTGAGAAAAACCATGTTCCAGAGAAAGAGGAGGGAGAAAACAAGGATGCATTGCCTCAAAGACCTAACAGGCCACCCAGAAGGAGGGGCCCTCAGAGAGATAGAAAGGATGGGCCAAGTGCTGGGCCAGCACCTGCGAGGCACCCAAATGGAACCAAGTCAGTAGAAAATGGGATAGGTGAATATCACAGCAAGGAAAGCAGTGATTCTGAAATTAAAATCCCAAAGTCAGTTGAAAATGCACAAAATCAGATGGAATCCAAGAAAGAAAATCATTCTGAACAAGAACTTGAAAAACACTTAGACAAAACAGTCCCTCCGAGAGTCAATGGTTATATTCCCATGAAAGAAATTAATGAGGTTAGTATAGGAAGATGACACTCTAGGAAACTTCAAGTGAATTCTATTTATAATACCCGCCTTGTTACAAGGTAGGCACATGAAATTAAGTAACTGAATTCTAAATAATGTTGTTATGTTAAAAAAGCTTTGCAGTTTTGATGTCTGGTTGCTATTTTAAACCAACTATTTGGTAATATTAGTGAAGAGTTAAAAAATATAAATTCAAGAAATGACCAGTTGAATTTCTGTGACATTTTTTGTTTTTTTTACTGGATTCCTTATAGAAGAGGTCATTGCATTAATTGGGCATGATGGAGAGTTACTGAAACAGCTTTCTATTATTTTTGCCTTCATATTGTTTTACTCTATTCTTTAGGCAAAAAAACATGTGTTGTAGTGTTCAAGGCTGTGCTCTAGAAGCACCCGGGTGCCAGAGGCAACTAACTTTTGCCTTTGATGATGACTAGCAAAAATTACTCTTTTCATTTAAGCTTAAGTGCTGGGCAGGCAGGATTTCATGATTAGGAACCTATAGGCTCTTTCTAATTTGTCTTAGAGCACAGCCTTGGGCAGTTCTGACTAAAATTGTTGTTTCAAACCATTTTACCTTCATCTGCCAGTTTTTTACCTGCAGTTATAAGTGTTACGAGAGTTAAGTGTTTCATTGATATCATTGGTGGCAAATTATGCCTTAATTTTGGTGCAAAATTTCAGCCCTAATTTATAATTTCACTTATGAAATTACGAAATTGCCCTGGCCACATCTGGCAGAAATTTTGTCAATACAGTAAACAAATCAAAAACCCACAATGGTAAACGTAATTTGTCACCCATGATATTGAAAGGTAATCAAATGGTATACCTGTAGAATTAAGAAGTATTTTTACTTGTGTTTTGTCAAAATTTCACGCGGAAATTATTTCCAAATTTCACGTGTCATCATTTGATTACCCATTCTAATGATAATAATCATTATGGTAGACCTAATATAGTCAGACGTGATAAACTGGCTTTGCATTGTCTGTGCCAATCACATCTCGCAACACTTTTATCTGAGGCTTATATTTTCTCATGTATAGTCATATATAGGCTTATGTTGCAATGGTGAATCTGAGAGAGGGCCTGGGGCCTCCTCCATTACTCGCGAAAATACTTAATGCCTGAATGGCCAACAAGTTTTTGACATCCCATCTTTTAGGCCCAATTGGCCAAAAAAGTCTCTGGATCAACCTGTGTCGTTGAGGGGCCTAAAGGCAGCACAAAGCTGTGCCAGGAACTGCGGAGACCATTTTAAAGTGGTAGAGCTAAAAAATCTGGTCAACACAAACAAACGTTAAGGTCAGCGTAGACGCGTTTTATTACTTTCAAGTAGTAAAATCTGTATTTTATCTATGTCAATGGTCCCTGTGTGCAGGGTTTTAAATAAATAATGAACAGATCAGCGTAACCTGTTATTTAGCCTCCCAAACAGACACTCTTAGGGGGCGTCACCCTTTCCTTCCCCGCACAAGAAAGACAAGAAACTCATGACGAGCCCTGCGAGCGTCTGCGTGGGAGGGTACGGTCTTCCTGTTAAGGAGATTTCAAGTTGTTTGTCACACAATCTTCTCTATTAAACTGAGTGACATTAAAAAGAGATGCATGACACGGGATTGCGTGACAAGCCACAAGAACATAGATATGTTTAACTCCTGAAAGCGCCTCTATTACGAAGGTGCCCTACTCAGATCTTTCGGTCACTTTATCCAATTTTGTTTGAAGCCTGCTATAGATTTTGGGGATACTGGAGTAGTGACACAGAAAGCTACATTAAACACAGATTAATTTTCAAGTTCAGTTAAATTGAATTTAAAGAAAATGACTTGCGATTAAAAGAATTGTGTAAAAAATTAATTATGACAGCTGACACTCTGAGCTAAGGTTCAGGATTAGAGTCTCAAGTGATTACATGACGATTTTGAATTGTCACCGTATTTATTTCGTCATTTCCAATCTCCATTGTAGCTGGGGCGTCACGCAAAGCTTCTTATTGAGCTTTACCTCACGCTTCCAATAGGCCGCAAAGGAAACTAGTGCTCTCTCAAATACAGCAGATAGGAAACGAAATGAATAAATAAACTGTAAAAATGTTAACTTCAAATGAGAAGGAAAAAATATATATATAAGTTCATATCAAATCTTGTACTTAGCTCAGATCTGCCATGCCCGAAGCCTCCTACTCAAGCCCTCTTTGGGCTCGTCACGCAGTCTTCCTCCCGTACGCTGGGGGAGAAAGATCTGGGTGCACGATTTGACCAGTCGCACATAACCTGGACGCGTCCATACACATGAATCTACAGACTGGGAAGAGGGTGGGGCTCGCGCGCGAGTCCTTGTCCTTTATTCCAACGGCAGAGTCGAGTATCTGAAGAGAGCGGTGAAGCCGCTAGGAGAATGGGGAGAGCAGGGTGGGAGATCGAGAAGGTTTGCAGATTGATATAGGTTACATAGGTTAATATTTCGTACTTTTTGGTTCTCATTGAATGAGCTATGAGAAAATGAAGGGCTGCTGATGAAAAGGAAATGAACACCTGCGAGAGAAAATTGTACCAATTCATATTCTTAATTTTGTCAATGTATTGTCCTGTGTGGACGAAAAAAATATATCCTATTTACACCGGTGAAAGGTTTGCTATTGGACCATATGGTGTTTGTAAAACGAGTTAATCGTTATCATTTAATAAAACTCAGTTCTGAAAACTTTGTTCATTTGTTTTGATCATATAACAGGGGATCGCTTCTCGCCAAAAAGAAAACTCTGTGAGGGACAGGGAGTTGAGCAGAATCCTCAAAGGCGCGTGCAAATTTAAGTCGGATTCCAACCTCTAGCCCATGGGTTAAGCTGACGGCTGTTTTAGATTTCCAGCCGATGTTTCGATCGTTAGCCCTTCTAAACGGCAACATGCCATTCCCAGGCCCGTACGTGTTCTCCGAGCTCGCGCGCGAGGAGAGGAGGGTAACCGGAGAGGAGAGCAAAGGGACAGATCATTATTTTTTTTTTGGAGAGGGTGGGGGGGACTGGGTTGGACCTGAACGTTTTTTTTCTCTCGGTTGTGCATGATTTTATTGGTGGGCAATAGTTTGTGCAAGGATTTTTTTAACAGGAGAAATCAAAATAATTATGATAGTAGTAAGCACTTGCTCGATTTTGACCATAACTCCCCTTGCCCGAATTTCTTTCTTTTTTTTTCCAGCAGTTTTTGGTGTGCAGGACCCTTTTAAGAAATTGCCCATCGATCCCCCCCGCCCCCTCTCAAAAAAATAATGTTGCGTCCCGGAAGGACAAGGCTGGAACTATTTGGACTGTTCAGCAAAATTAGATGTAGCCTCTTCCAGGCTCTCGGTAGTTGGGCTTAGATTTCAAAGGTTTCTTCAAAACTGACTAAATCCACTTGCGCGCAATGTAATGCTTGTCCTTTCATCTACTACATGGCACCGAGCAGGATGGAACCTACCACGCACTGAGCTACTTATCCCGGCTACTTATCAAGGTGTTAAATGTTAGCGAGAAGCTAGCGGCTCAAACTGCTCGCCGCGCAACTTGCTTTTACGCCACGACTGCGGTTTAATATCTTTCGAAAGACTCATTGTCCAATCTTTCATTTGTGAAACAGAAAAATCCGGTTGTTTTCTCATCACTCTTACGCGTGTTTGGTAAAATACTTGGCCGATTGGAGCCTGGAACTGAATCTTCGGGAACTACATACGGGATATGTTGCTCGTCGAAGGTCCTCTTTCGTCCTCCATGTTTGCAGGTTGGTACGGGAAAAGGTCTTTGAAATCCTTGTTGATCTCATTATTATAAGGCCATCGACACTAACTTATCATTGTATGATTTTCATTTGATAACAGTGAACTAGAGGACAACAATATGAGAGACAAGGTAAATACTGCTCACTAGAAAAAAGACTCCTATTTGTGACAAAGACTGTTGTCAGCTGTTGTGTGCATGAGGTTTTCTAAATTGTTAATCGTATCTTTTTCTTTTGCTCTCATTTCAGTGGAGGAAAAAGCGTATGCGAAGGTTAGTGCATAAAATTTTTACGCTTAATTGATAGTCTTTACTTTTACGATAGCAAAGACACTACAACCAAATGAAACGATCCTTAAGGCGGTATGAACTTCGTCTACACTGCTTTCGCAGATTATTTCATCGATGCAGCTTAATGTAAACTTATTTGTAAGCTTAAATTTCTGTGACTTCTCTACTCGATAAGTGTCGTTGGTAAAAGCTTGAAACACCTTGTAAACTGTTCTAGCTATAAATCGAGACGCAATAAATTTGCATTTCGAAATTTCCGTCACCTGACCTTCTGCTAGCTCTGGTAACGATTTAAATTTCCTTTATCGTAATATTCTTGCTGCTACCAGCATTCAACGAATGATGTCCAGCTACCCCCTCCCCTTTACAAATCTGCAACATTGTCGCCCAAAGTTACAACGTTACATCATAAATTGGCTTTCGTAAACGTAGCTCAGACTGTGAAAAGAGTAAGTTCACCTTTCTTTCTGCAAGCTACAACTTATCCCAGTGACTTGCATTAATTATTGTTCTTACTTACTGGCTGCAAGGAATTCTTGTGAACTGAAAATAAGTCTTGTAGTGTCTTTTTGAGGAGTTGATTTTGCCGTCATGTGGTTTGCATTTGCTGATAACACACAATCCATTTATTTACTTGCTAGACTGAAGCGCAAAAGGAGAAAGATGCGAGCAAGATCCAAGTAGATGCAGACGTGATAGCAGGGATGGTGGCTTTACACAAGTTGTGTCCTGTACAAGATTGTGGTCAGACATGATGGCCTTAAACCTATGGAATAATTTCACCAGTCTTCAATCACTATTCACAAAGTCCTCAATAACTGTGGCTTCCTGGAAATTAAAGTGGGTTCCAGTTGAGACGTAGAATATTATTGAAAGCATCAAGAACAAGTTGTATTATTCCAATGGACATAATGGCTTGATTACCTCTGAACATGAATTTTACCATCAATGGAAATGGCAGTGTGTTGTCAGTCATCCCTCTGTCAAATTTTGTATTAACCCTGTTATGGAGTCATTAAAAATAGAGTTTTTGCTCATATCTTTATTTAGTGTACTTATAAAACCATAATGTGCTCTTAGCCATTTTGTGGCTTTTCAACAGCTTGGCTTATCTTGTCAGCAGTCAAACCAGGTTTAAGATAAGGTTTGGAAAATATGATTTGATGAGCAAACGGTGGACTACCTTCAATCTGCTTTCATTAATGTTTTCACAGGAGGGCAACTGGTTTTCACAAGTGAGTAAAGTAACACACTGCTCTCTGACTGGGACTACACCTTAAATTCCATTTTGCGACTAGAACAAAGATTGAAATAAACAGTGCATCCACGAGAACTTATAATTTGTCAACGAATTAGGAAATTGTCGCTTTGTCATGGTTCTTTCATCTTGCCCCTGTTTTGTGCTGTCATACTTTTCATTTCAAGAAGAAATTTAAGTTGTTCTGCCAGTGGGGTTTATTCATCACGGGAAAAAAAATTCCACCATCCCTTGCTGAAACTGTTTACATGTGACCTGAGACACGGAAAGAAAATGTGCGTGTTGCCAAGAAGAAGGTCTGCAAGAAAATGGCTTGCATCCCTGAGATATTTTTGTCTACTTTATTCTGAAACCACAACATGTTAACCATTAAACTGTTGTCGAAAGGTGCAGTTTGTACAGGGAAATATTGTAACAGTTCGGATAAAGATACCCTGTGAGACAGGTTCCCTTCTCCGGGCAGAAAGAGAAGGGAACTCCTGTCTCGCAGGGTAGGATAAAGATGATACCCACGACGGCCGAAGGTAGGGAGACTGGGAAAGAGGACTTCCCCTTCGCGTTTCCTCCATCCCTCCCCTCCCCTACCCCTTCCCCGTTTACCCAAGCACGGATCAAAATTAACCCGGAAACCACATTTATCTGAACCGCTAAAAAATTCCGTGTAGCGGAAATGGGCCTCACTATACAAATGTAATGACTGCGATTGTCTTGATTGAACTCAATGAGATTCGTCTTCTCAAAACAGCTGTTTATTTCTCAGTTTACGTGTAATTACCTTTTGAAGATATTCAAAAACGGCGTTAAAGTTCTTTTGAAATCGCGCATCATGTAATTCCTATGTTTTGGCTTACATCAGAATTTGAAAGTACTTTAATTCCCCAGTCCTCACAAACAAATTAATTTGAATTCTACCTCTGGGAACTCACCATAAGGTCGACAAAGAGATGCGAAATATATCATTCGCCTTTCTAGAATTTGCGGTTTTTTTCTCGGATTTTCTTGGGCGTAACTCACTCTGAATCAGGCAGTCTCGCTCTACTATATTTTTCTTGAAATAGAGTTACACGAAACGAAGTCGCTTTTCTAAATGGCACGCAAGAGGAACAAAAACGCAAAAAAAGATGAAAAGACGGAGGATTTCTCTCCTCTTAAGAGAATACTGGGTGTTATACTCGCCATGTTTTCGTGCATTTTCTTCGCTTTTTCCTCCCTGCTTGTTAAGCTGCTACAAGAAATTCCGCCTCAAGAGGTAGTCTTTTTTCGCAGCCTGGTTCAAGTCATTTTCGTCCTGCCCCCGTTGATTTCCAGTGAGGTGCCAGTGTTTGGGGACACGAAACATTTGCCGTTCTTGTGTGTTCGCGGCATAGCGGGAACTTTGGCTCTTTGCTGCCAGTTTTACGCCTTTCAGCACATGCCGTTGGCGGATGCTACAGTCATCGTGTTTTCTTCACCCATATTCACTGGTGTACTGGCGCATTTTCTTCTAGGGGAGGCGTGGGGCTTATTTGACGCGCTGGCGACGTTGCTGTGTTTTACCGGCGTGGTTCTCATAGCGAGACCAACGTTTCTGTTTGCGAGACCGTTGGAGCGCGCTAGTGAACAGACCGACTTAGAACAGGTATGGCCGGTTAATTCTTGACGATTCTATTCCATACTCTTGTCGCCTAACTGTTTGAGTGTGTATTGACTGTTTTAGTTTTTTAATCACTGTTGACCAGTTTGTGGTTTGTGACAGTTCCCCATACATACGCAAATATACACCAGGAACCTTGGAAAGTGAATGAGAAATTTCGTGTAAAATCTAGAACTCTGTTTAATCTAATTATAACTTGTGTCGACAGGGAAAAATCTTTACAACCTCAGGTGGCTTATTATGCTTTGCGCCGCTTAGCGCTGTATGTTTGCCATAAATTACTTGCAAAAACTTTCGGACATTTTATCTGGGACATTCAATTTTCGGACACTATTTATCTCATTTTGGACAAATGTCGGACCAAAATTTGGGACACTTTGCTGAAACATAGCAAGGTGAATTTACCCCTACAAAAGACGAACAAGACTAAAACAACATCTGTGAAAATGATACTTTTACTGCACTCTCAAAGTTTTACAGGTACACCGACGAGAAAATAACACAAATTCTATCAAGCCGTTACACGTCTCAGACAGTGTCTCAACTCAAGTTCGCTCCATAAAGGAATCTAAGGGCTTTGGAACCAGTTAAAAGTTTTTTACTGTTCTGTAAATATTTTGGACGCTTAACAATTTCCTACGGTTTTACTTTCACACACTCTTTTTTTGTCCGAAATTAAAAATCGTCCGAATTTTTGTTACAAGTAATGTAGCTCGGAATGCCTAGGAGTATTGCGAGTTGGGCTTCCCCTGAATGGAGTGCAGCCTCGAGCATTTTTTGTAAGGCCGCGCTTGTTAACAAAATGACGGCCGCTTCTTTGCGTTACGCGAGGTGTCTGCGAAGAGAATTATTTTAAGTTTAGTAGGACTAGTAGATTTATACTAAAACAGTTAGATTATTCGCTCTCGATTTCTATGCGTGATAGTTGACTCGGGCTAACCTTCGTCAACTTTCACGTGATAGAAATCTCGAGCTCGTAAGATTTTTGACCAAACAGCCCGCGTATTTTCTTTGGGTTATTTTGTAATCTTTTGATAAACAGTTTCAAACTGACCTTATTTTGGTACAGATCACTGCCAGCTTTGTTGCCTTGTGTGGTGCCATTTTGACCTCCATCGCCCTAATTGCCATCAGGAAGCTTCAAGGGGTCAATTTTTTGGTACCAGTTTTCTATGTGGGCCTCTCCAGTGTGGTCCTCACGACAGGAGCGATCCTTGCATCAGGCTCTTTCCAGAGTGTCATATGCGGGCGCTGGCACGAGTGGTTCCTTTTGGGGCTTGGCGTATGTGGTCTTGGTAAGTGCGCGGGAGGCTATGTTTTGTAGCCAAGTCGTATGTTTCGTTTAAATAAGTGGAAATAAATCGCCGGCGCTCACATGCTCCAGCGAGGCTAATTCGACACAGACTGCAGTAATAGACTCCTCGCGAGCTGGGCTTAATTTGTCTTATAACAATCGCGCGAGACTCCGTATAATTTTGCGGAATTATTCTCCCGTAATGCCCATGGACCCACTACGGGCCTCCAAAAACAAAGCAAAAAGCCATTCATAAATAAATAACTTATTTTAAAACCTCAAACGTTCGGTCTTTACTGGAAAATCTCAAACCTCTGATCTGTACTGATCTGCTATCGCTCGGTCAATACGGCAATTAAGGTCCCGGTTTGAGATTTTCCCGTAAAGACCTCACTCTTGGTTAACAAGTAGTTAATAAAGCAGAACTGACAGCAAATTTTCAAAACAGAATGCAAACTTAAGTTTGTCTTCAAATTCAGTTTATTCAGGCTTTGTTAGCCGTTCTGAAACTAGTTAGCGTTGTTGAATCAAAACGCATTCTCTCCTTACAAGATATCTTACATTATCTATCGTCATAGACACGAGAAATCGAGAACTTTATTGCTACGTCACGATTTGCGTATCTTGGATACTTAAGCCAAAACTTTTCAAGTTCCTCGTTTGTAATCTGTGTCATTCTTTTCCATCCTTGACTATCCTTGTTTCTTTAGTGTTTATTGTTATCCTTCTGGTGTTTTTCTATCTTTATAAGTTATTATTTCTAGGTTTCGTTCAAACTGAAGATAATTTTGAATCCGATCAAAATAGCTCAAAATACTGTGACTGAGCAGTCTCTAACTTACATGCAAACGACTATTTTTGTAGGTGGCCAGACACTCCTCACCAGATCCTTACAGCTGGAGAAGGCAGGCGTGGTCGCTCTTGTGCGAACACTGGACATCGCTTTAGCCTTCATTTTGCAGCTGCTGTTCTTGGATTACGCCGCTAACATTTATAGCATCGCCGGCGCAGCGCTAGTATTGGGCTGTAATGCGTTGGTAATATTAAACCGCGGCGGGTGCTTGCCAAATAAGCAAGTACCCGAAAGCAACGGGGAGCTACCTGAAGAAAAGCAAAGCCTGATGGGAACGGTTAAACGACAGCTGTATGGAAGAATGCTTGCTAAAAGCTACTAAAATCGAAGTTTTAACCTGAAAGTGCAGTCCCTAAAGAAACTGACCGTAATACATCAAACACTTTGGACAGTGTTTTATCGCATTAACAAACACTGAAAAAAAAGTTGAACTGAATACCACGTTGAGCGGAGCTTTTTTAAAGAAATTCGGAGTATCTGAAATGTGATGAAATACAGTCTCTCGAGTGTTGGATATATCATCCATATCGAAGTTATAACTCGGAGTATAAGGTGAAATAAAATCGTGAAAATCTATGTTCAGAAGAGATTAGATATCCAAGCCGCGTTCATGGCTGTGATTTCCATTGTGTTCGCTTGTTGAACTGTTTACTAAGGGCCGGACCATTATTTTTTCGAGGAGGCTGGGCAATTTTCCGGGCCATAATAATTTCTTTTGGCTGGGCAATATAGCTTGCGCACGAATTTTTGTAACACAAAAACACAGAACCTGCATGGTAGAAAGAATTTGCTCGATTTTTTTTCCTGCATGACCCCCTTGCATGATTTTTTTCAGCAGTTTTTTTTTTTTGTGAAGGAATTTCTTTCTTGAAAATCATCGCCGCCGCCGCCCCCCCTCCCCCTCCCCCACCCTGCCTTCGTAAAATAATGGTCCGTCCTTCACTAGCGACGGAGTCGTAGTTGGAGTCGTAATCAGAAGCGTAAAGCGATACGATCTAGTGAAAATCAAACCGATGGAGTCAGAAGCAGAACACCGATCCCGCTTATGACTCCGTCGCTTATGATCTAGTGAAAACTGCATTGTCAGAGTCGCAAGAGAAGCGGAAAAATAAACCAATCACAATGTTCGATTCCGGGCCTTGTGATTGGTTGGTTCTTCCGCTTCTGCGTCCGACTCGGACAATCTAGTTTTCATGACTGGATCATATGCGACGGAAGGCTCGATTTCCGACCCTTTTGGTAGTGCCGCGGAGTCGTAAACGGAATCGGAAGAAATGGAAACGTTCTGATTCTTCTGACTCTTATTGCGTCGAGCTTATGACTCCGCTTACGACTCCAGTTTTCGATTTTCACTGGATCGTAAGCTCTCTTACGACTCCGACCTACCATTCCGATTACGACTCCGTCGCTAGTGAAAACCAGCCTTTAGAAGAACAGGTTTGACCACTAACACGAGTTCAACCATTGTCACAAGTATTGAAATACTTATCAGTGAGCTTCTATCAAGAGAGATATTGTGAAAATGTCACAGTTGTTTCAATCCCGTTTCCTATTTGCTATAAACTCAAGGCGATGTCTATAAACCCTACCGCTACCTCTTTACCAAGGTACTGAATTAAAAGGAAACAAGGTTTGACTTGCGTGACTGGCGAATATAGTGATCAATGGTCAAGAAGTGCGTGACATTTGCACGCATTGCATGCCTATTGGCAACCCGGGAAACCTGGTTCAAGTAACACCTGACGCTTTTCTCTACTTCCAAGATCAAACATGGATTCTTTCCAAGCTAAGGACAAGACTTGGCTTGGAGTAGACGCACTTTTACACGATTTTCAAAATATAATCGACGATCAAGACACCGCAGATGTTTTGTTCCTAGTTGGACAAGGAGAAACTGCAATATATGCTCACAGATTGATTCTGGTAGCAAGATGTAGGCACTTTCAGAATCGCAAGAGGGAGTTGTGGTCCTCCAAGTCAGTTCATTCGCAGCTTACAGTAAGAAAGCCCGAATTCCGACCTGATGTGTTCCGTGAAGTTTTGACGTTCGTTTACACGGGAAAGGTAATTCTAAAACGATAATTTTTAATAACAGTTGATATACTTGTAATTTCTTTATATACAAATCGGGTGTAAAGATTTGTAAACATTCTTAGATATTATGTTTGTTTATGAAGTGTTTTGAAACTTCTTGGCATCTCGAGTTTGAGAGGAGGACATTTTAAAACGCACTTAATTTATTCCTACGTATGAAATATGTTTGAACTAACATACAGGAATTCTGACTACACAACATGAGACATTCAATGTGACTAGTTTATTGAGGATGCATCAGTCAGTCATCTGATGTAGATGTATTCCATCTTACATCACAATCTGTATCCTTGCAAATTGCATCTACTGGTGCTAACAATAATTTAGAACCTGTGCTATGCAAGATATGAAAAACCACTAAAAAAGCACCCTTTATATGTGGCCAAAAAGAATATGTGAAAACATAATTCTCATCTAATGCAGCAGCACAAGACCCCAAGGAAAAGGTGCAGAATCAGTAATTTACAATTATCTATGCACAAGCTGTTATAACAAAAGCAAAACAAAAAACTGGTTTGGTGCATCAATTAGCACACCCTCAGGAGCTGCAGACTAAATGTATTGGCAAGGAACAGGGTTTTAATTAAACAGAATCCAGGTCCAAATATTTTTTCTTAATTCTTAATTTAGGACTAAATGTGAATAAAGTTAGACTTGGTATGGTGTCATAATGATTTTCAAAATGTAAAGAGGCAAATATACAAAAACTGATTACGTTATATTAGGTTGAACTTCATAGTCGCACAGCCTTAGAGACGCTGAGGATTGCCGAAGACCTAGAAATAACAGATTTAAAGTTGGCGTGTGAACAATATTTCATGGATAATCTTAGTATAGAAAATGCAGCAGAGTTTCTAGCAGATGCTATGTCTCTGTCAAGAGGAGTTGATTTTGGAGGAATGTCATCTTTGGTGGACAAATGCACTGGATTTATGGAGGAGAATGCGGAAGAAGTTGTAAAAACTGAAGGCTTCCTTCTCCTTCCAAAGCCGGCGATGATAAGACTTGTGTCAAGTGACCAGGTGACACTTTGCTTCTATTTGTGATATTGAGGCTCTTCTGTTGTTTTTTTGTTGTTTTTTTTTCAAAAAAAAACAAGAACAACAACAACTGAGACTGTTCTTTAAAACAAAATTTACCTAGTACTATTAAGCCCTACATTGCATGGAAAAGGTTGCAGAAATTTACATAGCCCCTTTGTATGTATCACTGCTCTATTTCACGCTAGCATTAGACAATAGATAGACAATTTATTAATAATTATTATTATTAATTACTTTTTTAATTATTAACTGTAGTCTCCTTTCTGTATACAGTTTGCAGTTTCAGAGGAGGAGCTTTGGAGAGCTGTTCTGTTGTGGGCAAAAAGGGGTTCTGGTGTCAATAAACCAACTAATCAGTGGACGGAAGAGGATAATGACAAGATTAAGGAGGTGAGACAGTCCAACCCAACGCATCAAGTATCAAGTTAAGATTAAAAAATCTATCTGTAAGGCTACGAGACATGTCGCACCACCCATATTTTTGTTGGCATGAAGTGATTCTGATAGTCCCCAATGTCTCTGAATGGGATGCTAGTCCATTCCAAGCTTTCCTGCTTCCCCTCCCTCATTACCTCCCCCCCCCCCCCCCGCCCCCCCGCTCCTCTCCACTATTTCAGTCAGGTCACCCTCAACTTAAAATTTTCCAGTTTTTTAGCTATTTATAAAATACTCCTGGTTGAAGAGAAACACTGTGAGAGTAATGTGTCTCGTTGCAATCATAACTCGGGGACCAACCAAGCACTCAAAACCTGGATTGCTTACATGTTGTACAAAGTTTAATATACTAGACCAAAAAAGGACATTGCATCTCCCATGTAGTTAAGGGTAAAGCTAAAAACATTGAATTCAAGAGTACATTTATAAGAATTGACAGTCATTTAGAAAGACAAAAACTTTAAGTCGACTCCTGTCAATTAAAATTTGTTTTGCTTTTTTTATTTGGTTGTGGTTATTGGTTCATGCAAAAGACAAGTGACTGTGTTCCCAACTTTTGAATTTCTCTTTGATTAGGAGCTGTCAGGTGTAATTGAGCACATCAAGTTACTGTTAATTGACAGCAAAGTGTATGCCGAAGAAGTGGAGCCCACAGGAGTTGTACCAATGGAGGTGTCTTTAGAGAGGTAAGGGTCAATGGATTACTTATCAAGTACCATGAATCAAAATTCTCACTACTTCTTTTGGTAAAAGGTAAAGTGTGCATATGAGCCAAGTGAACCATCAGACTAGAGCATATCTGGGTTTCTGTAGCATGAAGAGACCAGGAGTATTTCTATTCTCCCCTGGATGGGATGCTAATCCATTGCAGGGCCTAACCCCCCAACATTAAATTCTCTGGTACCCATTTATACAGCTGGGTGGAGAGAGGCACTGTGAGTGTAAAATGTCTTGTCCCTCAAACCCTAAGCGCTCGATCCACAGATGAGTGCACTAACTAGACCACCACGCCTCCACACGAGCTTCTCGTGCTATAACTCTTCTTGCAGGAATTGAGTTTGATCATGACAATGCTATTATTTTTGACTTCAGGCAGACATAATTGCATGAGAATATAACATGTGGAATGTATACCTTATGACCACAAACCTGATTTTTAAATCAAAATTATGTGTATCGTTTACATTATTTTTCTGCAATAGCTAAATAAATTGAAATAATTTATATAATATTCATTGACATTTTATTGTTTCCTAGTAAATTAATTCCTGGCAATTATGTTTCAGTTCCTGGTAAATTTATGCAAAACATTTCTTGTA
This sequence comes from Orbicella faveolata, assembly GCF_042242905.1. Lineage (NCBI taxonomy): Eukaryota > Metazoa > Cnidaria > Anthozoa > Scleractinia > Merulinidae > Orbicella > Orbicella faveolata. The sequence goes on along the minus strand of NW_028301542.1, from coordinate 4,974,919 downwards.
GCTCCCAAAGTAAAATAATTTATTAGCTAGGAGTTGTTATGCCTCTCTAAGGCAATGAGTAGGCTGTTGGTCTCAAATACAATCACAGTGCTATGCATAGCCTGCAGTGCAGGCGTCTTATTGGGGCGAGTTAGTGTTACAACCTTGCGAGCGCCTTTTTAGACCGCCATGTTAGACCGCCATGTTAGACGGTGGGGGATGGGGGAGGGGAAAAATGAGATTTTCTTCGCTCCACCCCTCCCCTATCCTTCCTCTTGCCTATCATTCACCCCCTTGGTAAAACTTTCTTTCTCTCCCCAGTCTTCCACTGCATGAAAAATTCAAGATGGCGGCTAAACTTTTTACGATGTGAGTGCTCACTCGAAAAAATCTCGCCTGCTCTGCAGGCTATGCTATGCACAAATGCTTGCTCCTTAGCAAAGGGTTTGACCAATTTTTGACTCATTGTTTTTCTGTCTTGTTTGCAACTTTCTGATGGCAGTGTAATCTCATAACTGGACTGGCCAGTCTAAAGTGCAAGAACTATAAAAAACTTAGTTATCAAGTTCCTTTTCTGATCTCAGTCTGACGACTTGCATCTCCACAGTGTTTACTTCTTGTCTTTTGATCAACTGGTTGAAATAGAAGGCATCAAGATATCAAAATTTGCAAATTAAAAATAGTTTGCCAAGTAGCATTCAAGTGGTGTAGAGTACAGAAATTATTGGCTATGTTACTAGGGTGTAATTGTGTAAAATGAAGTCTCTACACCATAATAGCAAATTTAAGCACCATTAAGGTGATCATATCATTCTATGTTTTCTTTTAGGTATCGATTTGCAGCAGTGCCCACTCATTTCAGAAAAGCTGAAGATCCTCGTCTAAGACCTAGAGCTTCTCAAAAGTTGTTTCACAACACAAGTCTGTTGTCAAAGGATTGTCTGAAGTATCAACATACACTGAATGTTTGGTTTGGAAATGAACAGCAAGAATGGCAGCTGTTGTACAGAGCTTCAAAGGATGGATTCTCAGCTGCGGCATTTCATACAAAGTGTGATGGCCTTTCACCAACAATAACAGTTGTTCTGGTGAGTAATTAATTAAGTAATTGAAAGGCCACAAGCAAGAATGTCCCCAAGGTTTATGAGTCATTGTTGAAAGTGCTCAAAAGTATAAACTGAATTTTGGCATGTGGACTTTTGTTTACTTGAGAAACATTGCCCTGATTTTTTTCCCACCTGTTGGCATTTTGTTTTTGGGAAATAACGGATACAAAAACTTCAAATTTTGTAGCAGCTTTCTTTGCAATGCTTTTCAGTTCAAGGTCTTAATTAACTTTCATTGTTGACTGTCAAAAGCACGCTTCTCTTTCAATTGGCTACTGGAAACTATGGAAAAAGTTTTGCATGTTCATCCCATTGCAGAGAAAGAAAGAGAAAAGGGACATCTATTTCTGTCAATGTGTTAATTTATGAGCAATAATGTTCATTATTGGATGAGGTTTTTGTGATATTCGGAATAATCTAGGTCGAGGTAAGTGTTATCAGCAGAAGCCGAAGGCTGAGGCTGATAACTCTAACCAAGACCTTGATTATTTCAGATATCGCAAAAACCAAATCTCATAATTGTTTTAATACACATTGTTTTAAAGAAAATAAGGACAAACGCATTATCGCACCAAACACAGTTTATTTTCGACAAGCCATGTTCTTACGTGAACTTGACTTTGCTCTTGGATATCATGCATTGTGCGTGCAATTTATGGATTATTCACTAATGTGCTAGATTAGTGAGTAATCTGTAGGTTGTGCTGTTTCCCAGAATTAACTGTAGGCTTTTAGCCAATGAGAAGACAGATGGTGACTACAAATGTAAAATAAATATCATGATATGTTATATGAGTGATGCGATGTGATGCAATGAGATGTGATGCATTTACAATGTGATGTGATGTGATTTGATCTTTTTTCCTTGACATCTCACAACAGAACACAGCAGCCCTGATAATATCATTAAATATTTACAACTATACCCAAACAAAACAGTCATCTCTTTCTCAAATCAATTCTAAACTAAACCTGGTATGTCCACTGCTCACTATTTCAGGGTACAAATGGAAATTTATGTGGTGGGTTCAGTGATCAGCCATGGCGGAGTGATATTCCTCGTGGAAAATACATGCCATCCAAAAGGTGGGAAAATATGCAATGAACACCCACCCATGATTTGCTGAATCAGCTTAACCGCATTTATTTGTCTGCATACAAGCCAAGTGGCCCATCAGGCAGGAGCTTACACTAGTTTCGGTAGCATGAAGCGACTAGGAGTATTTCTACTCCCCTCTGAATGGAATGCCAGTCCATCGGAGCGTTAACCCACGCATTAAATTTGCCGGTAATAATTTATACACCCGAATGGAGAGAGGCACTGTGAGAGTTGTGTCTTACCCAAGAACACAACACAATGTCTCAGCCATGGCTCAAACCCAGACTGCTCCATCCAGAGTTGAGCCCACTAACCATGAAGCGTCCTTAACATAATTTCCTGTAATTAAACTCTGAAGTTATTTACTTTTTTTGAAAATCAGTCATCTTTTTAGTCAAGAAAGGTAGTGAGCTCAATCTGAAGCACACTTTGGAAAAATATTATACAAAGTATCATGAAAATATCACAATGAGCAGCTTTTTACCTCGTGGTGGAAAAAATCTGATTAACAAGAAATCTTCAATCCTCCTCATGATTGTTGAAACACTATGGTTTTCTCAGATTTTTTCCCAGGCTCTCCACCCATTTACAATGCAGCCTGGGTGGATCCAGGATTTTTCAAAGGGGAGGAGGGGTGGCTGGTACCTTGGGGCTGCAGAATCAATGGGGCATGCCTCCTAAAATTTTGGAAATATTATTTGAGAATGTATGTTTTTTGGAACGTAATTGAACACTGTTACACCAGAAATAAGTTAGCAATGCCACAAAGTAGAAATTACGATGAGGTTACCTGTCCAGAGCTTTTACCTTTATTTCTGCCGTAGTATCTGGTACCTAGTATCCACATTCTTTTTCAACCTTTCTAAGTTCTTGCTTCTTCAAAAGGAGGGAGGGTGGCTAGCCACCCAATCCTCTCCCCCTAAATCTGCCCCTGTTTGTACCATTTTTTAACATCAAAAGGGGAAGGTGGTGTTGATAGATGGGTTATTGACCAAGTGTGAGATCAAGATGGCTGGATATTGGCCAAGTTCTTTTTTTGCATGTTTATGGACCGAGACGGAGACCAATATACGACCATCTTGCCTGAGCAAGCTTGTTCAATAAAGGATTTATCGTATGGCTTTCGAGAAAATTTTTCTTCCGGGACATGGCGGGCAGTCCCGAACAGGCAAGATAGCTCCATCTTCTCGCTTGGGTAGGCTTTGATTCATCTTGCCCGCTCACAGAGCTTGCCATATAATAAAGGTATTTAAAGGTCATTTATAGACTTCCACTGGGGATTTCATATTTAAATATGTTGAATGTTGATGCACATGATCATGATTATATTGACTGAACTGCAGGAGGGCAACTGGTTTTCACATGTGGGCAAAACTATTAGAACTGAACTTCTTTGTAAGAAAAACTTTCCACTAGATAATCAAACCAGCTGGGCAGAATTGTCCTCAGAGCTGGTAAATTTGCCCCCTTAAAACAAGAGGTCAATTGAGTTTGTTTTGTTAAATTCTTGTTAGGGCATTCTTGTTTACGTTGATCAACTCTGAAGGCAGCCCTCCAAGCAAGTTTGACGTTACACACCCTAAGTATGCCACTCTTCATCATCCAAGGTGTGTTGCCATGAACACAAATAAATTGTATACCTTTCATTGGTTACTTTCTTAGTTACAGACTTTGAGGATTTTTTTTTTTCTTTTAGAGAAATAATATGATATAATGTTTGTTTAGATGAGGGGTCTGCAACCCCCTTCCTACTCAGGTAGAATGCTTGCATTTAAATTTACTGAGTCTAATCTACAAATTCAATCACATAAGGATTAAGGTACATTAATCACCCCTGTCATTTTTATTTGGGAGTCCATCCCCCAATCATACCCATTAGGTCTGCACGGCAATATACAGTACCATCATCTCAGTCTGCAATTGCGTCATCAGGCTTTTTTGACAAAAAGGATCTTGCAGCAAAGAAGAGCCTGTGTTTCACTGGTTGTTTTTACGTTGATTATGGAATTGACAATAAGTCGCACAGGTCAACAATACACTCTAAGGGTTCTGTGCATATTTCTTGCCTACAATGCTTTGTTAGTTCTCTCTTGGAAACGAGAAGTAACCTAGTGATTTAGGGCACTGGTTATGAAGTCTGGAGTGGTCCAAATCCTTCATACTGCCATTAACTTTATTTTCTTTTAGTAGCTCTGAGTTTAACCCCAACTGTTGAGATTCTAAACAAGTTTATAATAAATTTCCAACATTTGTTCATTGATTTAGTGTGGTCCATTTTCTCTGACAGGTATGGTCCTATGTTCGGTGCTGGAGCAGATCTGTGTATCAGCGATGAGTGCCACGAGAGGCCTGAGTCCTACTCTAACTTGCCTCACTCCTATGATGGTCCCCAGGCCTCGTGCAGCCTCCTCATGGGGGACTACAATTTTATAGTAAAAGACTATGAAGTGTTTGGCTCGAAAACAGAACCTTTATATGAAAGAGTCTAACAAACGAAAGAAAGACATTGTACATACTTGAAAAAAAATATTGCTATGTGCATTTTATTGCTGAGGTCTTTCATGATATGTTGCAGATATTGTTTTTGAGAAGGTAAAATATTTCTTGCATCGAAACTAACTCTGAGGGTCAACACAGATTAACTGAAGCACATTCAGATGCTTGCCTATTTTTTGTGTTTTGTCGTGTTTCTATGCACTTGTAAATAGATTTAAATTAGTGAAACAAGGGAAAGTTGATATAAATTGGCCTTTGCCATGTATGTGTTTTTGTCTCTCCTTCTTGTGTTTGGCTTCTCGCTTGATTTCAATTGTGAACAAAAGTCCTTGGGACACTTATGTAATTTAACGGATTATCTGTGTTTTACTACTGAAATTTGAAAAAAGCGCTGCTTTCCTTTTAGGAATGCGTTACTGTTCCCCCTCCCCACCCAATACAATGTTGAAAATCAAAAGAAATTGCAGGTAGTAGTATGGGGGGGGGGGGGGGTGGGGTGCGAGGTTGAGCAAGTGAAGTTGTATTCGCGTCTGGCGTGTGTGCAAAAGTGCCAGAAGTACAAATTTGTCCCAAGACTTTTGTCCATGATTGTAGTTGGGTTAAGACTTTCTCCTAGACTCTCATGGCCAATTCATTTTGGTGACGTAGTGACGTCACTGACTTTTTCGCTCGGACCAAACTAATATGTCCCTAATACAGTAAACAGCTGCATTATAATAAGAACACATGATTTCGGGATTCAGGCTGATCTTTTTTTTGTTTATCAAGTACTTAGTGAGAAATCAGCCTGAAGATGCTCTTAATGTGTTCTTGAACTTTGTTTCAGAAATACTACACATAACATGTTACTAGAGGTTTAGTTAGTATATTTATTTAAATAAATAAGTAGGTAAATAAATCAGTAAATCAATAGATGAAATAAAAATCTGTCAGCTGGTCAGTACACTAGTTAACATTAATGAGTAGAAATGTAACATTAATTTCAGCATTTTTTCTCATTGCAACACCCTCTCCCTTATTATATAAGATCATGTTTTATTTATCAGGCTGAACTGGTTCTTATATGTATGGTGCTTTATGGGCCAAATTTCAGCCTGATGTTCTTACTCCATTTGTTATTATATGCGAGTGATTACTGTATGTACTTTTTTCCTTGTTTTTAGACACCTTCCAGTTTCACCTATATAGTTCCATGGACAATCCGCACGGGGAATCTTATAAACGACATTTGTTTGTAGACTCTTTGTAGCTCAGCTGGCGGTCTTGACTTGGGGGGAAAAAAAATTCCTGTTGTAAGCCTCTTGAGAGGTCTACTTGTAGCTCAAATTCCATTATTTCTGAGTAGTCTGGTTAAAAAAAAGAACATATTAAGAACGCGAAACCCCCCTAGAAAAAGGTTCAAACATTGCCACTCACGCTTGGTTGAACGGCCACTCTATTGACTTTTAAATACCGCCCATGTAATTGACAAGGGAAATTTTTGTGTGAGGAAGACTTTGGAACCCTGGCATACTGCAATAACAACTGAATCGGACAATAACCCAAAGCCATTACCTAGACAATATTCTATCCTTTTATGAGCCCCATATTAGCATTCTATTTCCAAGCAAGTATCTTTTGTTTTATTTAAATTTTTTCTACTTCACACTTTTTACCGTATTATTTGTATTTGGTCATTTGGTCGTAGTTCAACGATTGCGCTCTTATTCATTATTATTTTGTCAATGATTGCAGACTAGCAATCGAAAGCTCATAATTTTTAAGTGTTTCAAGCAAAGAAGGTTATTAAAATTTTAAGATAAACTTTGTTTAGCTTCCATGTTTGACAGCCAATAAAATTGCACTCTTTCCACCCAATCAATGTTAGAACCATTCCCGGGGGGGAGGTACTTTGGGAATTTCTGGGTGGGGATGTGCTGCTGGGACCCTGGAACCCTTAGCCTATGCCAGAGCTGGTTCAGCTGAATTTTGCTACCCTATACTAGAGTAAACTCCCCAAATCCCCCAATCTATCAATACTATTGACGCTGGCTTACGTAAATTTAAACTTGCCGATTTGATTTTTTTATATTTTTGAGTGGCTATTCCTCGTTTCCTTAGTCTAGATAAAATCTTCAACTAACTACTCAGTTTTGGGGAAAATGATACCCTATTCTAGACCCAAATGCTCTGCTTTATATACCCTATCCTAGAGTAAACTGCTTGAAAACCATACCCTTCACAGCAGCACATACCTATATAGCCCATATATGGCAGTGCCCCCCCCCCCCCTCCCCTCCGGGGAACCATTTTGACTGGAAGTTTTTCTTTGGCCGTCCACATTGAATTTTGATTCAAATGGCGAAAGTGTGTCAGAAATATAAATATTAAAGAGGGGCTTTAAAAATTACGATGTGCTACTCTGTTCCACAAATTGGCGTTGCCATTATTCAGTGTAAACTAAAAACTCCATGATTTTAAAATCTGAGGCTTAGCCTGGGCGCTGAAAAATGTTCGGACATACGACGGCATAACGAATTTTGCACGACATTTCGCACCAACGCGGGAAAGAAGAGAGACCCTGGGAATGAGGTTGACCTGTAAGAGACTGTGTTTGAATTAACCATCATGCTTAGAGGGTAAATATTCCTGGTTATCCGCCATCTTGTCCTACACGAAACACTGTTTAGTACTTTTTAAAGAGTATTTTGTTTTCGAAGATTGAAGCAGCAACCCTGACAGCAAAATGTTGCTTCAACGAGCATTCAGGCTGGGTTTAGTTCGGAGATCCATGGCCACTGGACATGGACACAGCACGGACTCTACTGGGATTAAGTTGGTAATATTGTACGATGTATATTGAATATTGCACTCTTTCGTGTATCGTATTTATTTCCCGTAGAACTGGCTCTGATAGTAAAACAGTTACTGTTTAATGACAAAAATGTGATCTATGATCAGTGCTTTTTAGATCAATTAAGTTGTAAACTTAAGTGTGTATTTTTTGGAATCACCTCTTATTCTCTGTTCCGTTGATAATTATGCAATAACTATATTAGTTAGACTTATAAAACCAAAACCAAACGAATTACTTACCAGTTAAACTAATCAGCCAATCTCAAACTGTAGTTAAACCAAAACCAAAGTAATTGCCAGTTTACCTTTGGCGCTCAACTGAAAACTTCTCTATCTTCAGGACATTATTGTTATGTTATCGAAATGGCTAAGATTTGTAAACCACGGTGATTTTTTGGTGCAATTTTACTATACCTGGCAATTCTGAAGGCGTAAGGTATGCATTACCTTGGTACGCAGTCCGTAGTCCTACAGTCTACTAACGCATAATAAGAAAACATTTGTATGCCACGGCTTTCCATGGTCCATAGTTGATAAACTTGAAAGTAAGGCACAAAGATTTTGATTCTCTGCTTTGGCAGTCCAGGGTTCATGGTCCATAGTTGATAAACTCAAAGTATAACTTATAGATTTTGATTTTCTTGCAACTGGCAATGTAGTATTTGTTGCATTTCTGCATTGCACTGCAAATTGCTAAATGAAAAGCTTTGTGTAAGTAGGGCTTTGTTCAAAGTTGTTTCACATAGTACTTCTATAAGTAATAGTAATTGGACCGAGTGGAGTACAATTCAGGGAGTAATCATGGGAGTAATTTGAAAATTGGACAAGCATGAAGCATGAGGCCGATTTGAAATTACAAGCATGATTACTCCCTGAATTGTACAACACGAGGTCCAAGTACTGATTAATTGTATCTATAACAAATTTCGGAATTCAAAATGTCTTTTGAGAACTTCTTTTGAGCAAAAACCTTTTGAAAACTGTAAGAAACAGGGTGAAGGAAGCCATTGTTTAAAAGTGAGCATAATTGATGTGCAACTCATGTGGGTATCCAATTACAGGTATCCAATTACAGGTATCCAGTAATGAAAAGTTCAAATTGGATACCTGTAATTGGATACTCACATGATTACACTCGGATTGCATGACAAATTGGCATGTGAAGAACCAATCACGATCAAGAATTTTGTTATAAATACTATTGTTTGTGAAATTGTTTCCCATCAGACACCTGTTCAGCAACTTGGAGTCTTTACTGCTATATTCTGTGGAGTTCTGGGGCCTGGGATCCTTCTGATGCTGACCCGTGAAAAACCACTCAGTGAACACTGATGCTGGATTGTTGCTGTGATGTCATTAATGCTGAAAGACAGACTGACACATTTTGTCTATATTAACTGTTGACGTGTGGTTGTGTGACTAAATTTGAATGAAATATAAAGAACTTATGATGTATTTTGTGGCTGATGCCATTGTTATTTGCCTTGTATAATGTATAATTGCTGATGGTTTAAACTGTTTTTGAATCTAATGTTACAGTGCTGATATTTTTTCTGTCACAGTCTGAGGAAGATATGTTTCCTGGTTTGTGAATTTTCTTCAAAATTGTAATGAAGTGCATTAAAATTACTATGGAAGCTTGTTTTTATGGCTGTACAATGTGCTATCACTTGACGTGAGAATGAGTCAGACTGAGTAATGCTGACTGTGAGGGGTGAGTGATAAAATTGTTAACATCAAGAAGTATGTTCTTGGTGGTGGTTAGTGGAGTTAGGTTCGAGCCCTGGCTGGTGTTCTTTGGCAAGACACTTTACTGTTGCAGTGCCTCTCTCCACCCAGGTGTGTAAAAGGGTACCAGCAAATTTAATGCTGGTGGCAACCCTGCGATGGACTAGCATTCCATCCAAGGGGGGATTAGAAATACCTACTCCTAGTTGCTTCAGTCTACAGAAACTGGAGATGAGCGTCAGCCTGATGGGCCACTTGGCTTGTATATAGCCTGTGTTGCAGCCGGATGTGTCATAAAATCCCTGATATAGTCTGTCAAAGAAGATTTGACGTTTAATAATGTACAAATGTACAAATATACTTGGGAAACCCGCACAAAATTATTTTTGGCATTACGTGATAGTTGTGTGATCACTTTTGCAAGAATTATCCAATCGGAAACAGTGTAAGAAACTAGCCAATCAAAAATGGATACACAAACTGCAGGATATCAGAACAAGCTTTTGGGAGCTGTTGCGCAGACGGACTGTACCGGCGGTTTAGACTGTCTGCGACACAGGTTACTTGTATACAGTCTTAACCTTGCTATCGAACCCTTGGTAACATCTTGCCACTTGTTGCCAGTGAATTGCTCCATTTTCATGTTCCCTCTATGTGGCTCGCAGGGTATATGCTTCAGGGCTGTCTTTAACAGCAAAACCTAATCACACATGCAACACCTCTATGATATGAATATTTTGTTTTGTGTAAAGCAAACCTACAACTTTGCTTGCGATTGTTGTGTTAGACATCAAAAAGTAAGAGTCTGAAATGTTTGAAATACGTACCCCTCCCTCAGTATTTTGGCAATCATGATAATTTGTTGAATGATGAAAGTTACATGTGATTTTTACATGATGCAAGCAGTGCATGCTACAAAAGTTGCCTACGACAAAGTTACTCAGGATAATTTGGCCCTTATAAAACTAAGAATAAGATGTTAGAATGGTAGCCTTCAAATGGTTAACTTGTTTGACTCCAAATTGAGCAGTCTTGGCTCTGGCTTAGACCAAGGCCATCTTTACAGTTAATTTGTACCTCTTTCCATCCAGAAGTGTGATTAATTAAAGATGAACTGAAAGATGACTTGGTAAAAAGCTCAGAAGTAAGAAAAATTTTGGGTCCCCTCCTTTTTAACAAGATCTTTTCTACCACTGTGTTCTAGCACAACAGTGTCATTTGACAACAACTACCAGAATTTATATGTTTATTATTATTATTATTATTATTATTATTATTATTATTATTATTATTATTATTATTATTATTATTATTATTATTTTATTTTATTTTTTTGTTTAAATTTTGAAAACCCAAATTATGGGGTTTAAATAACAATTGCCCTAATCAGCATGAGAAACAGAAAAAATGAAGGATTCTGGTAGTTGTAGTCAAATGATGTCATGATGTAAATCCTATTCATAGCTCACAAGACCTCACAAGACTTACGTTAGTAGTTTTGGGCAATTTTGTGAATTCAAGTCAGTGATGTAAAAAGAAATTTCTTTTCAAGAGCTATTGAATCTTTTGAAATATAAGTTACTTTTTTCTTGGTAATCCACAACTTTTTTAAAGGAAAAGCCTAATGTTTTTTACATGTATGTCTCCAGTACTTACTCTACCCCACCCGGCTTAGGAAAATTGTAAAGTCCCTTCGTTGTATCCCGTAAGCCCTTGCGGTCAAATATTTCCCGCTAAATGAATCCAAAATACGAACAAACATGGCGGCTAGTTTTCTGAATGGAGAGAAAATTTGTGAGGTTGCTGGCGACGTCAGATGGTCGAGTGTGGAAAATGTCAATTTGGCTTATAATCCTGGATCATTAGTTCTTTACAAGCTTAGTAGCAGTTATTACCTTCATGCTATAACAGCGTTTAAACGAATCAAGGTGAAGTGATCAAAACCTTTACTGCTTAACCTTATGTAGGAGTGCACTCTGTCAAGCTTATTACGTTTGTGCACGTAAGCTTATGGTACAGGATGTTTTTGTATTTAAGATTTAATATGTCTCGTTTTCATATTGAGAAGTATGTGGCATACTTGGCCATTGTCTTTTCAAAGACAATTTATCGGTTCTTCGAATATGGAAGATTTGAATGGAAAATATCAGCTTCAGCTCGATATGAGAGCGAACTTTTAATAATTTTGGATAGAGGAAACGTCGCATAGACCTTGGGTAAGAATTATAGTTTGCATTATTCACCAGCCATCTTGACTTGGCAGGTTAACGTTGCAAGATAGTTTGACGAGTTTTATTTACAAGCTGAATTTCCTAGGAATCGAATGTCTGAGTCGTGATAATTAAACAGTTGCTGCTGTCATTGTCCACACTTCTGATAATTGGCATATTTGCAGTTTCATTGCATTCTGACACAGTGTTATACAGTACGACAAACATGATTATATGTGTATGTTGTAATGTGTAGTTCCGGAAAATATCTATGCGTCCCTGAAGAAGAGATTGTTTTTCAAAGACTCCCCCAACCCTGTGGAGATTTCATTCAAAGATGATTTCCAGAGTAAGTAGTTGCAAAATGTTCACGTTTTGTGATGTCTTACAATTAAACAAAACAAAAAAAGCAAACAAACTCTCAAGAGTGTGCAGTACAGACTGGAAATCATACACTTCTCTATTTTTTTTGGTTGGTCTTACAGAACCCCCTTCCTCCAACCCCAGGAATTTCTAATTCCCTCTGAGAAGGGCGTAGGGACATTTTCTGGAAAGTACATGTATACAATGTGGAGTCTAATAAATAAAAGTGGGTTTTCCGTAATGCATGAGCATTGCCCTAAGCTGACAGACACAGTAAGAAGTTGACAATAAGCGCCTTTTGTTAGAACAATTTTGCCAACCAATTGTGGTACTTAACAGCACAACCCTGCATCTGCTAGACTTAACACAAGTCCTTTTCTTAAGTAAGTCGCTAGAGGTCGACTTGTTTCACTTGCACGGATGTGAATAAGAGCGTAAATTTTTGGCGTGAAAAACATGATTGACATTTCTCACTTTTCATGAGTTCTGTGCGCAATCATCGCAAAAGCGGAAAGTGATTTCCATTAAAACATTTACAAGTACTGTTCCCTAACACAAATGAATTAATTTGTGTTAAGCACAGTATGTGGACAGCAATACAGACAAACGGCAAAAGCTGTTCCATTGAGTAACCCCTCCTGAAAGGACAAAAGCGTGTTTAAACCGATCGATTATTGTTAGTTTTAGTCTAGATTAACCAGCGATCGACCAGAGAGCTGCCTGACGAATGCCATAAACTTATGTAGATCTAGCTTGTACCGACAAGAATCCAAATTAACGAAAGAAGACAGAATAAGTCAGGGAGAACTTTAATTCTGTAAAGCTCCCTTCATTCCATATTGACGAGAATTGAAGTCGCAACGAACGGCAGAGAATTAAAGCGCTGTTCCCAAAAGTCCTTCATTGATCGACGACTGCTTTCAACATGGTAAAACAGCTGAGGCAAATTTGCTGCGATGCCCTTCCTTTGTAAAGAAGAAACTTGGTCATTCATTAAATCAACTAAAAGTGCAACAATTACACAAACTGCAGGAACGGCTCTGTTCTTCTTCGAAAGGTCGAACAATCCTGTTCTCAGATCGTGTCCATAAACAAACACGTATTAGTCAGATAAATAGCCCTCCACTGCTTTTGCCTGTCCTTCTTTTTAAGACTTGAAATTAAGTTGAATAGACCATATTCAATTGCTTCCATAAAATTCATATCCTTAAGTATACCCAAGAACAAAAGCTAAATGAAAAAGATTTTTATAGTACTTGGACTCAGCAAACATTTGCTCTGCAGTTTGCTTTGCAAGTTGTGTCGTTGATCACATGCGACGTCATGACATATAGTCAGTACTTGTTCGTTCATTGGTTAATGTGCATTTACGTCACCAGTGGAAAAATCCACCAGTAAATTTGGCGCGCTGCAAGTGGGAGAAGTCCTTTCCAACATCGAAACCAACAGGCCAGGGAAGAATTATTGGAAAGGACTTTTAGAAAGTCTATGCATCTGCATATGTTGCTTATGCTCATGCTTATGTGTGAGTGATTAAGACTTGTTGGTCACTGTCGCAGATGCTTTGATATCCTAAGTGGAATTCGTGTTCAGAGTCAAGCAAACAGTTGTTTTCTCATTGGTATTAATTAAGTCTCTTAATAACCTCAGTCTATTTTTTCTTTTTTACTTTCAGTTCCCTCTAAAGCCAGATAAATTTGATTTTGTAAGCCGTGAGTCACAGTTAACATTATCAATAGCAAGAGAAAACAAAGCTGCAGCATCTGTTCACTTGCAAGAGGCAGTTCCTCATCAGCTGGTGAGATTTCTAGATTCCTTAAAGGGTGTTCAGGCATACTTTGCTTCCTTTAAAGGTAAGAAATATAGAGAAGTTAAAATATTTTATTATTGCCACAAAATTGTGGTACAAGGTGTAAATTTTAATACTTAGTTCTCACGTCTTAGTTGTACTCACAGTGGAACTCCGCCTTACGGTTACCTCATTAATACAGTCACCTCATTATAATGGCTAGTCTTTTTTGTCCCAGCGAAATGCCCATACATTTTCTTATATGGAAATCCTGTTAATCCAGCCACCCTGTCTGTCGATATGGCCAACAGCTACATTCTGAAATCCCAACCAGTATAATCCTCTATAATTTTACCCCGTTAATGCTGTCACTCAAACTAGTTATGTTCATCTTTCCAGTGTTAATATTGCATGAACTGATTGAAGTTTCAACATTTTAAAATTATACCTGCATTTTAAGAAGAATTGTTTAGAAGTGCAATTGTGAAGACTGTCAAGATGTCACTTAAAACTCAATAAAATAGACCAGTCATGAAATTTGACCCTGCCCTGTTAATATGGTAACCCTGTTAATACTTTCAAAGTTTCATGTTCAGTAAGTGACTGTATTAACGTAGGGTTCGTACAGGTCATGGAAAACCTGGAAAGTCATGGAACTTAAATACAGGCCATGGAAAGTCATGGAACTTAAATACAGGCCATGGAAAGTCATGGAAAAGCAATATGCGATACAAAAAATCGGAAAAAATAACGGATGATTGTGAAACAGGCTTTAATTTCAGTACAAATTGACACAAGCACTCAGTTTATCCATTACAATGCTGGAAATACGTTAAATAAGTGATTGTTTTGATTCTACTGTGAGAATAGCTACTTAACTTTGGTCACAGAAAACTCAGTAAAGTCATGATAAAGGTCATGGAAATTCATGGAATTTTGAAAGATTAAGAATGGCTGACTGTTAGGATCGAGAAACGCCGGTCAACGTCCCATTTGAAGAATCGCTCATATTTTGTCCAAAGATACCCTTAGGTGACCTAATTCTAAAAATCATATTTAAAGGTTCCAGCGAATTTTTATTTTTCAGAAATTCGCGAAAATTTGAAAGCGCGGTCAAAGTGCGGTTTTTCGTGTAATAAAATGACCGAAATAAGGTGCGAGGACGAAGCGCTGCTTAAGTCTTAAAATACACTCAATTGACTTCAAACTTCACACAAATGTGGAACAACCACTCTAATTTATTCCTCGCTTTAAACTAATCTCAGATATGTTGATATAGTGGTTTTCCGAACCATTTTAAAAACAGTTACGAAGCGTGTGAAAAATACCGGCAAAATATAGGTCATGTTTAACAGCATAAAAATGCATCTGGTACCTCACTTTCCGATTATTTTACTTTATAGCCTTAAAATATCATTATTAAAGATACACCATGCCTAGTTTCATGCTCGAACTCGCAGTATTTCCCTTTGTGAAAAATGAAAATCTATGTCAATGTGTTGGGCGCAAATAACACAATAATTATGCACGAACCAGAGACAAATCAATTTCAATGGCGAAAGTAAAAGGCTATCATTAATTAGAATCCCGTCAATTCACTGCTATCAGTAGAAACATAATGTCCACTGCACAAAAACTGTTTTTAGACGTTTTCGAACCATTGCGCGTTAACTTTGTTTAATTTCGTGTCCGCTGTCATGTCTAGTTTCTCATCGCGTGTATTTCCTTAACGTCAACAACATGTGAATGGTTGTCATAACAAACGCAAGAGATTTCCTGGAACCTTAATGTTTTCGATTCACCAAAACGCTTTAAGTTCGTTAAGACACAATAATGGGTCAACGTGGAATACTGTTTAGCATCAAGGACGTTAAAGGACTGTAAATTAATCGAGTTGAAATATCTTGAAGCAAATCAAACTCGCGCCCTTATTCTAATTTGGTAAACAGCCGATCTCCGTTCAAGTTCAAGAAGTCGAGAGGTTAATCCGGCAATGTATTACCGGTACAACAACAAAATCAAACCGAGGTCATCAAAAGTGTAAGTTTAAAAGTGTAGTGGCAAGTTCCAAATAAATTTCGCCTATATAAATTGGAAACAAGATGTAAAACGGTCTGACCCGAAACAAATAAACAAAATATTAATAGGACTAATTTAACCCGAAAATGTTACAGAAAACATACCTAAAAGCCGTCGATTCCCCTCGATACCACTCCGCTTTGCCTTAAAGAGCCCAAGCTTTCTGCTGTAAGAATCAGGGGCCTCATGAATCTGTATTTATTATATCGGCAACCATGCTGCGTGGCTGATATTCGAGACTCAGTAAAACTTGTCACACAACCGTACGAGCAGCCCAGTCACGCTTTCACTGCTCTTGCGCAAATGTTCAACATTTCGCAATTTACATAAACCGACTACAAGTTTAAAGTAGTGACAGTAGATTGAAATGCGCTTGTTAAAGCTGTCCTATCGAGGAACAATTATTTCTTGTTTTTGAATGGCTCTTAGTTGTAGCTACAGTCAGGGAGGGGGGGGGGAGAGGGTATTCCCGGAAATTTCGGATATCTGTATGCCATGGAAGATTAAGTGGTCTCCAGCTCTTAACGCCAACACTGAAACACTAAATGATTCTCGAAGTATCACAGGGATCACTAAGCTAAATAATTTTGAGTGTAGCTCCGCTGAGTCAATTAACCGTTGGCGCGCATATTGCATTGACCGTGGACAGGTGGAAAAACAGTTAAACCGGAAAAGCCTGTTGCACATTGTAATTTAGCGTTGTCCAACACGCAGTCGGTCTGGTTGTAATGTTAATCGTATTTGAGAGAATCTCAAGTTTTCTTTCGACACATACTTGGGTGACATACTACTAGATGGGCGTGGCCGGGAGCCACGAGTCAAGTCAGTCAAGTCGCCATGCTTAACCGAGAGGAGTGACTGCGACCTTAACATTAGTGCCATTATCAACGGGTGTGACCGAGGAAGCGTCTGCTGAGGTTTCCATGGATAGTAACCATGCACGGTAGGGGTGTATTAATGTCTTCAAGGCCGCTGCATTCATGTCTTTTATAGGCTGTCTACTTTAGAGAGGCACTTGTCGCTGGAGAAATGTACTCAGTCCCTGGAGAGCTATTCCCTTATGGACGTAGCCAAACTGCTACAAACCCTGCTTGGAGCAGGCGTTGGCGCTTAACTCAAAGCCACAATAGGTCACCAGGAAGCCCTCGTTGCTTTAAAAAAGGTTTGGGCTCTCAGGGCAGTCAGTGACAAGCAGCAGTTGTATCTTATGGCAAAATTTCGCGTTGGTCAAACGACAGGCCGAAAGGTTGACGCCGAACTGGTGGCGCAGGAATGCGCAGTGCCCGGGATCCTTATAATATTCGTCTTTTTCAGGTGCTAGTTTTTCTCTCACCTAAGTGCCGCAATGCGCCAAAGTGATCCTGATGAGATGCATGTTCAGGCATCTGAAGAGGAGAGAAATTTTAGTCAGGCAAAGGAAGTTGTAGAAATACTCCAGCTCCAGCATCCTTTGGATACACGACCAGCAAGACTCCTGTGCCTTGGCGATGGAGGGTGACTTAAAGAACCTGAAACTGTCTATGCTACCGTGCGGGTGTGAAGGCATGGGACTAGATATACCTCTCCCACTTGTGCGCGGAAGAGCTCCATACTCGGCGCTTCTGAAGTATTTTACTGACTGCACTTGGTGGAAGTATTCTTAGGAACTGTCGGTGTTTGACTTCTTCAGTATTTAGCAAACACCTCTTGCGGGGGGGAGGGGGGAGGGGGAGGATCGTTAAATTTTTGTAGAGAAGGGGAGGGAGTAGAGGAGGAAGACATTTTAGAGGAAAAACTCACGGCCGAATCGTCTCAGCCTCGTTCCCAGGGTCTCTCATCTCACCGCCCCCCTGGAGCGAGCTCAGCATCAGTTCATTAGAATAACACATAGGCCTATTAGGGTAAAGCGTAGGGACAATCTGCAGTCCTTCCATTAGTGGCTCACTATCACTCTTCTCGGTTAAGCATGGCAAATTGACTGACTTGATTCGTGGCTTCCGGCCACGCCCATCGAGTATTTTGTCACCCCAGTATGTGTCGAAAGAAAACTTGAGATTCTCTCAAATACGATTAACGTTACAACCAGACCGACTGCGTGTTGGACAACGCTAAATTACAATGTGCAACAGGCTTTTCCGGTTTAACTGTTTTTCCACCTGTCCACGGTCAATGCAATATGCGCGCCAACGGTTAATTGACTCAGCGGAGCTACACTCAAAATTATTTAGCTTAGTGATCCCTGTGATACTTCGAGAATCATTTAGTGTTTCAGTGTTGGCGTTAAGAGCTGGAGACCACTTAATCTTCCACGGCATACAGATATCCGAAATTTCCGGGAATACCCTCTCCCCCCCCCCCCCCCTCCCTGACTGTAGCTACAACTAAGAGCCATTCAAAAACAAGAAATAATTGTTCCTCGATAGGACAGCTTTAACAAGCGCATTTCAATCTACTGTCACTACTTTAAACTTGTAGTCGGTTTATGTAAATTGCGAAATGTTGAACATTTGCGCAAGAGCAGTGAAAGCGTGACTGGGCTGCTCGTACGGTTGTGTGACAAGTTTTACTGAGTCTCGAATATCAGCCACGCAGCATGGTTGCCGATATAATAAATACAGATTCATGAGGCCCCTGATTCTTACAGCAGAAAGCTTGGGCTCTTTAAGGCAAAGCGGAGTGGTATCGAGGGGAATCGACGGCTTTTAGGTATGTTTTCTGTAACATTTTCGGGTTAAATTAGTCCTATTAATATTTTGTTTATTTGTTTCGGGTCAGACCGTTTTACATCTTGTTTCCAATTTATATAGGCGAAATTTATTTGGAACTTGCCACTACACTTTTAAACTTACACTTTTGATGACCTCGGTTTGATTTTGTTGTTGTACCGGTAATACATTGCCGGATTAACCTCTCGACTTCTTGAACTTGAACGGAGATCGGCTGTTTACCAAATTAGAATAAGGGCGCGAGTTTGATTTGCTTCAAGATATTTCAACTCGATTAATTTACAGTCCTTTAACGTCCTTGATGCTAAACAGTATTCCAAGTTGACCCATTATTGTGTCTTAACGAACTTAAAGCGTTTTGGTGAATCGAAAACATTAAGGTTCCAGGAAATCTCTTGCGTTTGTTATGACAACCATTCACATGTTGTTGACGTTAAGGAAATACACGCGATGAGAAACTAGACATGACGGCGGACACGAAATTAAACAAAGTTAACGCGCAATGGTTCGAAAACGTCTAAAAACAGTTTTTGTGCAGTGGACATTATGTTTCTACTGATAGCAGTGAATTGACGGGATTCTAATTAATGATAGCCTTTTACTTTTGCCATTGAAATTGATTTGTCTCTGGTTCGTGCATAATTATTGTGTTATTTGCGCCCAACATATTGACATAGATTTTCGTTTTTCACAAAGGGAAATACTGCGAGTTCGAGCATGAAACTAGGCATGGTGTATCTTTAATAATGATATTTTAAGGCTATAAAGTAAAATAATCGGAAAGTGAGGTACCAGATGCATTTTTATGCTGTTAAACATGACCTATATTTTGCCGGTATTTTTCACACGCTTCGTAACTGTTTTTAAAATGGTTCGGAAAACCACTATATCAACATATCTGAGATTAGTTTAAAGCGAGGAATAAATTAGAGTGGTTGTTCCACATTTGTGTGAAGTTTGAAGTCAATTGAGTGTATTTTAAGACTTAAGCAGCGCTTCGTCCTCGCACCTTATTTCGGTCATTTTATTACACGAAAAACCGCACTTTGACCGCGCTTTCAAATTTTCGCGAATTTCTGAAAAATAAAAATTCGCTGGAACCTTTAAATATGATTTTTAGAATTAGGTCACCTAAGGGTATCTTTGGACAAAATATGAGCGATTCGTCAAATGGGACGTTGACCGGCGTTTCTCGATCCTAACAGTCAGCCATTCTTAAAAGAGTACGAACCCTGTAATGGGGTTCCACTGTATTGTATTGCTAGCTTTCTCCAGTTCCCTTGTGTGATACCTTTCTAATAGGATGTCCCACTAAATGGTATCACATCAGTATGACATATGATTCTCGTAGTTGTGATTCACAACATTACAATCTCATTGTAAACTGCTCCCAGATTCTTTGAACTGCAAATGAACAGAATTGCACTCAATCCACAAGCAAAAATGGCATCAATCAGTCTTTCTATATAATTTCTCTGGACAATATAATCCCTAATGGGTTATTCCAGAAAAAATACTCTCCCCCCCCCCCCCCCCCCCCCAACAGATGGCAAGCATTTTTGATCCACCCTCTAACTGGACTTCCCAGACTGAAATTGGGAAATTTGGAATTTTGCGAGTTAAATTTCAACATTTTTTAAATCGGATTATTCAAACGATTGTGTTTAACGTTTGAGTGATCTCACACTCTCCTCTAAAATGCCATTTGCCTTTTTCTGTACCACAACAAATGTACAAGATAAAAAATTCATAAGTCTTAAAAATTATGTTAATGTAAGAAAAATTACGGCGAAAAAAGTCCTTAAGGTGATTATAAATAAAAACTATAATTTCAGTTTTTGGTGATAAGACAACCTACATTGGCACGTGTTTACAAGATCAAGTTCCCATTGTTAGGACTGTTAGTGTGGTATTTACTTAAGGTTATTAAGAAAGCTCTTCAAACTAGACTAATTTTAAGTTTCGTAACCTTTATGGGTGTGTAGGTCAACTAGAACTCTTGCCTTTCTTTCAAGCATTCAAGTTTTTATGCGTGATGCCCACGTTCTGGCTTCCAAAAACTTGTCTTTTACCATATCGATCGTTATATCAGTGGTGCTCAAAAGCATCGAAAAAATAAATCCTTGCCTGTGCTCATGCAAAAATATTGGGGAATATCGTGGCATTTACAATGAGCATAATTTTGGACAACCTGGATTCTACAAGAAAAGTAATTGTTTCGGCGGATCAAATTATTTTGCATGGCAGTGTCGTATCCACGATTTTATGGTTACACATTGTAAGAGCAGGGCTTGACACTAACACTTCCCCGTTCACCGTTGGAGAGTAAAATAAGTTGAGTGGAAAGTAAAAAAACAAAATCAACCAAAAATACTTGCCTGATAAGGCAAGTGGTTTTGTACAGTTTGGAAAGTAGTTTTTGGTGTTAAAACAGCCAAATAAAAAATACATAGCAATAAATAAATAAATAAATAAATAAATAAATAAATATACCAGAATAACTCCATTTTGGAACGCAAGAATATCCACAAAATCTGCATACGTACTCCTGGCATAGGAAGACTGGGTACAAGATGGATGATGCAATAGCAAGTAGGTCTGGGGATGAGAAATGTGATTGGCCATTTTGAGGAGTCTGTCATCAATCAACAATCATGAGCCTTTTTCGTTTTGGTTTTTCACACACACAAAGTGCTGTTCCTGCAGACAGCCAAGAAGGAACAGAACAGAAAGAGTCAACGTCATGGGAAAAATATGAACAGAAGAGAAAGATGACTGGACGTGGATTTCGAAAAGAGTGGCTTTCAGAGTTTATATGGTTGGATTACAATGAAAAGGAGGGACAGATGCATTGCAAAGTGTGCAGAGACTTTCCTAATATAGCTGACAAGAATAGCTCCTTCTTCAGTGGAAGTAAAAGCTTTCACGTGAGTAATATTAAAGGGCACGATCAAAGCCGTCGTCATGCCAAGTGTGTGGAAGCTCAGAAAGCTAAAGAAGTTCCGACATCAACTCCCATACGCCTTGGACTAAGAAATCTTAATGGCAGGTTCTGCAACATTCTGATGTTAATTGAGATTCTCTTGATTTTACCCCTGTCAACATCTTGTTGTGAACAGGGGTTTTCTCCCATGGGAAAGATCAAATCAGATTGGAGGTCTTGTCTGTCTGTGGATATATCAGACTGCTTGATCTGGGTTACTGCAGAAGGTCCTCCTGTTTCTGACTTTGACCCACTCCCTGCACTGAAAACTTGGTGGAACAGTGGGCCAAGAACAAGGCGTCCCAATTTTAATGACTAATGAATAATTGAATTGCTCAAGACAAAACATTTGATACATTAAACTTTATTACATTCATTGATTATGGCTAGTAAAAAATATGATTCCTTGTCTTCTGGAAAGGAAATTTTTACTGTGGAAAGTAAATTTCCAAGTGTACTTTCCATACTGGCAAGTTAAGGGAAAAGTAAGTGTCAAGCCCTGAAGAGGTAAGAAAGAAATTATATGCAAATTGTACATACGCATGTTAGCCAGCAAAATGAGTTCTTGGGTTGTCTGAATAAAACAGAAAAGTACAACTGACTCCCAGCCTAATCGTCTTTTCTTCGCATTTTTGAGGATGTTATAAAGCACAGGCACGGGAGGCCTGGGTACCGTAAAAAGAGTTTCAGGCGTTACGTGCTCAGTCGACGGTGTTTTATCCGGTTGTTATCCATTTATCGCACTGGTTCTTCATGATTAACATGATCTGTGAGGGTAAACTTAAAGAATATGAGGTAAGAACACTACAAATTGAAAGACTACAAGATTTCCCATGGCAAAGTTCTTTTTTTAAGTGTTTAAAATATATCAATCGAGGTTGAAGTTAAAAGTGACTCCTGGGGAAGAATTTTTAGGTTCAGATCCCCCTCCCTTCCAGATTTCCTGAGCCATCAACTCCCCCCCCCTCCCGCGAGAATTTCCAGTTTGCCATCTGTCAGGGGGGGGGGGGTGTATTTTTTCTGGAATAACCCAATTTATCAATATTACATTGTTGTGCCATTCCAGCTCTGAAGCGCTGTAACTATGGTGTAATCTTACATTCAGATATAGTTAATCTGAGAATCGCTTAAAAATTGTTGTATTAGTTTTTAGTGAATGAGTTTGAAATTATTCAGATTGTGTTCAAGATTTTTTCTCACGTTTGCAGGCAGATTATATTCGTCATCAAGAACAGACAATAAGCAAAATATAGAGGTGAGATATCAGATGACAGTAAAATTCCTGTGCCATTACCCAAATGTAAGACAGGAAATTTTTTATGAGAAATGAAGATTTACATGAAGATCAATGTAACTGCAATATTATTACCAATATAATACGTAGATGGAGTTTAGTTGGATCAAGTTTGTACTCTCAACTAGTTGTCTGGAGTTTGTAACATGATGTCTACCAAATATAAAATCCTACACTGTCAATGCAATTTCATTATTCAACTCCACTCTACAGTACCTACAGAGTACAGATAGTAGGAGGCATTCACTGTGAATTGCCAACCATAATGTTAGCAATACATGTATAACATGTAGCCCATGAGAGGCAGAGCTCGACGTTGCAGCCTCTGGGGTGGCCAATGCGACCACAGTTTTTTTCACTGGCAACTAACTTTTCACAGTTTTCACTGAAATACTTCTGCTGGCGACTAAATCTGAAAACTTATGGGCCAGCTGGCCCCAAGGTTTTTTCCTGAAAGTCAAGCCCTGAGGGGAAGTCGTTATGGGCCTCTCTTATCGCCCTCTGATGGTGCTGCACCAAGCCAGTTGTTCTCTTTGAGTCTCACTGAAAGTACTGTTTAGCAGGTGTTGTTTGTGACTGTTGGTCTTGTAAGATGTGCATGTAACTAATCAATTAAAAGATAAGATTAAGGATTTCCTTTATTATATATAAATATCTATTTACAGAACCAACCCTACAATAACAACTACTTCAGTACCTCAACACCAAGAGTCGCCAAATATGAATCACCTTTAAGAGGCAACTTCACCACCCCATCACCATCAAAGAGCACACAAAAGTAAGTTCTTTGTATTCTTTTTTTGGATACATTTATGTTTGGAAGGTGTGAATTGGACGCAAATTGTTTGCTTTATAGAATTAAAAGCAGACAAGTCATCAGCATTGTTATTATAAATTGCACTGTTATACCTTCCCTAACCTGACACCACCTTCCTCCTCTCCAAACAGATACAGTTTTTTTTCTTTGTCCGATTATCAGACATTTGTGTAAAGTAAAGCCTGGTTATCGCTGCAACATAAGCACAAACCCAAGCATAAGCATCACAGTAGTGAAGATGCTAAGAGCATAAGCATAAGCACATGGTAGTGAGGATATGCACAACACAAGCACAAACACAAGCAGAACAAAATGTTCAAGTGAGAACCTGCTGCTGTATGCATAAGAGAAAGTCTGCTATCTCAAGAAGGTTTGGAACCCAAATTAAGGCAATTAACCATTCTGCACATGTTTACGTACAACTGCTTGCTCACCAATCTCTCAGCATAATATGTAGATGGCATTAACATGTATAATTCCTAACAATAGCATTTTTTGTTTGTTTGTTTGTTTTTTCAAGGGCCACACCGAGTCTTCCATCTAATTTCTACGCAAAGCAGATGAATCCACCATCGTCTTACAGCAGCTCACAGAATAAGAAAACACCCCTTGTAGATCGAACTTTTGCAAGAGGTTGGTAGCTCTGCATCTTAACACTGTTCAAAATGAAAGGATTCGTTCATGTATTCACAACCCTGTCAAAATGTGTTGTATCAGTATGCTGGATAACAGAAGTACACAGTAGGCCCTGGCAGGGGGGGAGAGGTACGGTACTTCCTTTTATTATATGGCTAGCTCCGTGAGTGAGCAAGATGAATCAAATCCTGCGCTGGGATTGGCTACCCAAGCAGCCAAGATGGAGCTATCTTGCCCGCTCAGGACTACCCGCTGTGTCCCGCAAGAATAATTTCCGCAAAAGCCATATAATAAATCCTTTATTGACCAAGCTTGTTCGGTCAAGATGGCTGGATATTGGCCTTGTTCTTTTTTGCGAGTTTATGGACCTTAACTCCGTCTCGCTCCATAAACATGCAAAAAAAGAACTTGGCCAATATCCAGCCATCTTGACCTCACACTTGGTCAATAAGTAGGACTAATGGTTTTAAATATAGTTTTTTTAACCGTATTGTTAATGAATGGAATAGTTGACCTAATCACATCAGAGAAGCAAATTGTATTGGAACTTTTAAAAGGAATGTTTTAAGTTATCTTATGGATAATTAGAATATTTGTATATTTGTATTTGTATTTGTATATTTGTATATATATTTTAAATTTTAATAAGTGGGGACATCCCTAGTATGGTGCCATTGCGCTTTTGGTTGTCTCCTTCTCCACTGCTTTTTGTTTGTTCGTTTGTTTTTAGTTAGTTATCTTAATTATTTATAATGTATTCGTATTGTATGGAGTAAATCATAATAAATAAATAAATAAATAACCCATACATATAGTTACGTGGGACCGCAAAGGGTATGGTTTTGAGCCTTTTTGATTTTAAATAGGGTATTATTTTGGCCATTTTGATCTGAAATAGGGTATGGCTTTTGTGTAAAATGTTGTTGACAGTCATACTTAACTCCTGTGGTCCTTTACATTTGTACATTCATCCTTTTCTTTTGATTTTTTGTCTCTTGACTTTCCTCCGACCTAATAAAAGCTTATAAACATTGCCTCTAACATTGGTTAGAACTTGGAAACTGATTATAAAGCACACCTGAAATAGGATATCAAATTTTTGGCCAGTTCTGATATAGGGTAGGGAAAATTGCAGATTTTGGTCTGAAATACTGTAGGGTAAGGGTTTCAGGAGGTGGGCCACAGACCCCTACCCAGTGTTTCTGGGAGTAGCCCCACCTCAGAGTTAGTGCACTCAGATGTGAAGTTTGTATCAAACATTTGAAGCAAATCTATGAAAAATGAAAGAGAGGTTCCCATAATATTGTCTGCATAATGATTTTCTTTTTCGTTTTAGATAACCTTAGTAACACAACCAGTGGTACCAAATCAGCATCATCGTTTTATGGGTCAAGAAATGCTGCCTGGTCTCCAAGTGACTGGTTAGTGATCCCTCTTTCCCTACCTACCTAACTGTCCCTCCAATCCATCTATCCATCTTCTTTCTCTCTGTCTGTCTGCCTGTCTGTCTGTCTGCCTGTCTGTCTGTCTGTCTGTCCGTCTGTCCGTCGGTCTGTCTGTTTGTCTGTCAAACTGTCCATCTAGCTATCCAGAAATGGCTCAAGTTGTGAACAATAATTATCTTTATGAGATGCAAACGATAATGTATCCTTGATAAATCTATAGGAAATCTACCAGTAAGACGTCAGGTCCAGGTCTGATGCCTCCACCCCGAGCAAGGACCCAGACATCACGTTTGGCTAGCCAAATTTCTTTCAGATCTCGTGAGAAGCATCCTTTTGAAAAAGAAGTTGCATTAACTGGGTAGGGGAATGTCACTTGATCTCACTCATGATTGGTCATAACACAATAAACATTCCAGACATATTTTAATAATTTTTTTTTGTTGTTGCAGCTTTTCAAACCTGGGGAATACATGTTATATGAATGCCATTCTTCAGTCACTGCTTGGTGTGCCGCCCTTTGTTCAGGATCTTTCAAACAAGGCTTTGTTGGAAAATGTTCATCCTCAGGGACTGTATAAGTAAGTTTGAAGATTGCATTTTGGTTCTAGAGTTAACTTTATGATTGAAAACAGAACAATAGCTTTTTTTCTGAATTTCTGTTTGGGGACTGATATTTCAAAATTTATCACTGTGTGCCTGTCTGTCCAGATGCTTGGCTGTCTGTCTAGATGATTGACAATTTGGATTGACTGACAACTTGAAGTGATGGACAACTTGGGTTGCCTGATTGACAACTTGGATTCATGACCACTTAAGTAGATTGACAGTTTAGGTTGCATGATTGGAAGTTGGTTTGATTGACAACTTTGATTGATTGACAACTTAGACTGATTGACAATGTAGGATGATTGACAACTTGGATTGTTTGACAACTTGGGTTGATTGACAACTTGGTTTCATTGACAACTTTGGCCTTTTGTCAACTTATATTGAGTGATTGAAAAATGACTGAATTAATTGGTTGCTTGGACTGATTGACAACTTTGGCGAGTGACAGCTTAGTGTAGTATATACATGTACAGTTAGCATGGTTTTCCTGTTTTTTTAAATAATGAATGTATTTCTCTTGTCTTTCTATTACAGTTGTCTTTACAATGTGTTATGCTGCAAGAAGAAATGTGGAAATCCTGAGGTGCTAAAAACTTGCTTGAGAAAATTAAAAAAAACAATCTCAGAGGCTGCCACTCGTTTCTCAGGATACCATCAGCATGTAAGAGACATTTCACTACAAGTCCTTTTAATAACAGTTGGACCCCACTTATTTGAACTTGATTATTTTGAACTTCCTGGCATTTCAAGCTCAAAACCATTTCCTTTGGATATGCCCCTTAATCATTTACTATCAGCTGTTTCAAACTCCTGCCATTTTCAATTATATTTCATTTCCCTTAAGATTTCGAAACAATGGGATTCGACTGTACCTCTCTACAAACTCCATGCATAAGAACACAAGCAACCAAGACTCAAAGAATGAGATTTGCTTAACACAATAGAATCATCCATGTCCGTGCAGTAACTTTGTATGTTGTTTTTTTGTAGGATGCTCATGAATTCTTGTGCCAAGTGTTTGATCAGCTGAAAGATGATGTTAATACTTGCGAATCACCCTCATCTAAAGATGCTTCTAAAGAGAGCAACAATGTAGTAAGAAATGAATGAATTATTTCAACTAAACAAGCTCCTACATGTGTGCCAATCGCTTTTATGGCCGAGGAGGAAAACTGTCATTGGGTACTGTTATCATTGAATTTTCGTTCAAGAACTACAAAACCTGCTTGTTGTTTACATAAAAGACTGTGTTTGACCACAATTCCAAAAACCAAGAAGAGAGTTGACAGTACAATACATAGAGTATTTTTGTTTTACTTCAAGGTGTTTGGAAATGTTGTCAAGCATGGTATTGAGTACAATTTATATATCTTCTCAATCCAAACTAAAGAGGGAAAACTAAGGAGAAAACAGAGAAAAATATTGTAAAAATCTATGCTTATTAAAATTAGATATCCAAACACCATCTCAGTGATGATTTCCTTTGTTTAAACTTGATGAGTTATGAATGATTTTGAGAATGAGAGTTTTGCATTCATGAGAATGACTTGGGAGAACTCAGACGCTGCAGAATCCAGAATCCAAGACTCTCTTGGTTTCCATTACATGGGGCAGTTAGAAGTTTGTGTGAAACTTCATCCTATTAGTATGTGGAGTCACTGAGTGTGCTTGTTCATGAGCAGAAAAACAAGGACAGCCTCTTAGTGATTCTTATTTAATCTTGAATAGTCAACAGACTCACAATGTCCTGTGACAAGGTCATTTGAAAGTGGAGTGGTGCATACAGTCAGCTGTAAACAGTGAGTAGTGAACATTATGCTGCAATAACTTCTTACACCATTATTAGGAAACCATGAACTTTTCCCTTCCTTCTCTCTTTCCATCCCACCATTCATCCATTCGTCTATCTGTTTGTGTGTCTGTCTATCTTTCCATCCATCCATCCATCCGTCTTCTCAAGAATCCCTTGACGTTCCTTCTCTTATTTGTTTGTTCCTGTTTGCTTCTTCCTTAATAACTTCCTTCCTTTACTCCCTTTTTCCTTACTTCCTTTCTTCCTTTCCTGTGTTGTTAAAGAATACGATGCAGCTCTGTAAGTCTTTGATCACTCTGGATGTGTTTTATCATTCAGATGTGGTGAGTCAGCTCCAAAAGAAGAGATCTACCATGCCTTTTCCCTTGACATTCCAGTTCTGTAAGTATACATATTTCCTTCTTGTAAAATGTTCTTTATTTCATGTTTTACTCATTTCTAGTTTGTGTCAAACTGATAGAATTGTCAGTGTCCTAGAGTAAAAGTAAAAGGCTTATTATAGGCTTCTCAGGGCTATAACCAGAAAAAGATTATGACCGAGGCAAAGTCCATGGTTTAATTCTTCTTCCAAGGTACACGTATTTACAAGTGTTTTTCTTTCCCCCTTCAACAACAAAAAAAGATAACTGCTCAGGCAGGTACCTCAGTTTGCATCATAATGGCTATGGCCCTACCGTTGTCTAGTGATCATTTCAGTGGAGCGTTTTAATAGTGATGCGGTAGTTTTTCATGGTTTTGTAAATTCCTGGTTTACAATTCTTGCATCGGCATGTAGTTTACTGTTTGTCTTGTGCTCTTAGGCAGGTTTGAACGTGTTTCTGTTTGCATAGCTAGCATGAACAGGGTTGCCACGGTCAGGGAAAAGTCAGGGAGTTTCTAAATCCCTGTTCAAAGTCAGTGAAAAGTCAGGAAATTTTATCTTAAGGTTGCCGCAAATAATTTTATTAGGTGTTTTTGTATAGACAAGGCAAGTTTGTTTTAAAAATTATCTGAGCCATCCTTAATTTTGTTGATTCATGGCCAGAGCAGTCATCCTGCATGGTCAGTGAAAATTGCCTTACAGTCAGTGAAAAGTCAGGGAAAAGTCAGGGATATTTTCTGTTCCAGTGGGTGGCAACCATGATGAATGTCCAGTAGTAATGAACTTACTTTGAATTAAAATAACTTTTCTTTGTACAGGTGCAATTCCTCAGGCATCTCTTCATTTGGCACAGTCAATTTGCAAACCTTAATTGAGAAACACTTTGAGGTAGAAAACTTTATTTTGTGACAATCAGTAGCAGATTTTCCTGTGTTTTGTATGAACTGTGGACAGCTTCTTGGAGTCATGCTGAGCACAGTGACTCTGTAAAAGCCTCTAAATGGCACAGAGTCTGAATTTTGCAGAACAAAATGGTCCAATAGGAAATGTCTTTAATTTATTAAACAATTACATGAATAATACTGCTGTGCTTTCTTTCCTTGCTTGCAATAATATTGCATGAGTCATGAAAACATGCAGGGCTGTCAGTAAGGGCCATAACCTATAGCATCTGTTATGGCTGAATATGCTTGATGGGCCCTTGATGTTACAGGTGAACTTGTCTGTAGTTGATACAATTCACCCATATTGATGAATTAACAAGTAAAGTTTACTATGGATTTGAAGATGAAGGCTAAGGGTGAATCAAAGCTTAATGACAGCCCTAATATGCACTCTAATATGCCTAATAAGGTCTGTATTTGTGTATCTTTTAGGATGAAGAACTGGAATACACATGTAGCAAGTGTGAGTCCAAGGAGGCTGTTATTTCACACAGTTTCAGCAGACTTCCAAGGTTACTTTACTTCTTATGTTATTTTGTTATTCGCAGTGACTACAGTAACTCACAAGCTTATAAAAATACTGAATTCAAAATCTTATGGAGTTTCCACAAAGAATGTTTGGTTAGAATGCAGTAAAGTTCCAAAAGTTAATGACCCCTTGAAAGTAGTGACCCTCCAAAAGTAGTGATACGATTTCATAGGTTTTAGCAAATCTCGAAAATGACAACCCTCCTAAAGTAGCGACCTCAAAAGTAATTCTCTTTTTAGCATTTGCATATGAAGTGAAAGTCCAATAAAGGACTAACGATAACTGAGGAAAGATTTGAAAGAATGTCTACAACAACTAACTCCAACAGCTCACAATACGATGTAAATATATAACCAGTATTAATGAGAACTGACTGCAGCTAATGTAGATTATTCAAAGACTGATTCTTTCAAATTGTTATTCAAAACAATGACATGTCAGTAGTAAGTTTCTCCAAATAAAAAGTGTGTATGTTTTCACATTTGTCACAATTTTATTACCGCAACTCCAAACGGCCCAGTTTTGCTATGCAAAAGTAGCAATAGGAAAAGGCTGCAGAATCCAAAAGTGACAAGGGTCATTACTTTCAGAACTTTAGGGTAAATTTAGTCATTGGGAAATGTGTAATGTGATGGCTACAACTGTGATCCCCCCACAACCCCCCCCCCCCCCCCCAAAAAAAGCAAGTAATTATGTTTAACAAGTGTACAGATATCTTGGGCCTTATCAGTGTGATGCAGCTAACATTCTTGGTTTGGTATCCATGAGAACATTCTATTGTATTAATTTTTGTGACTTAGGTAAATTAGGAAATGTGTTCACTGTTTAGTGCTATTGAGAAGTGATGAAAAAAGTACTATATAAGTAAAGCATTTTTATTGTTTTTTATTTGGATGTATGATTAATGTTTTTGTTTTACTTAGAGTGCTTATCCTACACTTGAAACGGTATGGCTACGACAACTTAACTGAGGAACAAGCAAAAAAACAAGACAAGGTTAACATTGAACGGTTCATAGATCTCAGTAAGTATCACAACTTAAGGGCATGAATATTATTTGAGAACATATTTCCTGAGATTAAATCCAAGTATTTTGGGGGAGCAGGGATGGCATGGTGGTGAGAGTACTGGCCTCTGAGGGTTGTTCTCTAAATACTTCGGTTTTCTTCCGGCCTGAGAAACCATTTCCAAATTCTAGTTCAACCTCTTAAGAGGACCCACCTAGGCTGATGTGGCTTTCACTCTATGTAAATATTGTTATCCATTTGGTGGTATTTCATTGCCATGTTGCATGTCTACAGTTGGTTTAATTCTTCTCTATTCTTATCACCTGAGTTTGACAATACATTTATTTAGCATTTTTGAGGAGCAATTATTATAGGTAATCGTGTGAAATACCACCAATCTAGCCTGCAGTGCAGGCGTCTTATTGGGGCGAGTTAGCGTTACAGCCTTGCGACCGCCTTTTCAGGCCGCCATGTTAGACGGTGGGGGATGGGGGAGGGGAAAAATGAGAAGACGCCTGCCCGAAAAGCCTGTTAAAATGCGAAACACCTCCTGATTAGTTGTGCTTCACTGCATTTCCGGAAATGAGCGGGTAGCCAAGCAAAATGAGGTTTTCTCGACACCGGAAGTCTCACAAGGGTACACACCACGAGAAGTTTGTGCCAAGCCGCAGGATGTCTTGCATTCTCACAGAGGTACGTGTTGCGCTAGCAACTTCAGACGTACAGAGTATTTTAGAAATACCGGCAACTGATGAGATCCACATGGAGGATGGAAACCATGGTCTTGCCTGAACTAAGCCGAACAATGGCATATAAAACACGCAAAACAGTTAACAGGACTTGCACGTAAACAGCTACACTTGAATCATGTGGTGCCAGAACAATCAAAGGAGGAATAAACCTATACATCGAGCAAGAGAAACATAAGCTCGATCAGATAGCTGCAAGAAACATAAGAATGTCTCTAGACAAACATATAGCTTTCTCAAAGTAAAGCTACAGCGTCTCCGAAGGAAATCGTACGAGAACAAATATGATATCCGTGATAAGGATCTACGTACTGTGCTTGTAAACAGTTCTAGTCACAGCCGGGCCCGGTGTCACAATATAGAATGCAAGTAAGCAACATGTTCATGGTAAATTTCATATTTTGTCCCTCAAAAGCAAATTCATGGAGACTTAAAAGCATATCTTGCAATAGAAATGAGCCTAAACAATGCATAAACACATGGCAAATTACAGAGGTGTCAAACTCAACGAGTTGACATGCAGATAACAGCGCAAACCATGCAGACCTATGACTTATAAAAATTTGCCATAGCACAATCTAACGGCTCAACTCCACTTAAAATTCCTCCTTATTACACAACATGAAGTGCCCTTCATGAACACGAGTGAAGCGACAAGAAAGGTCAAGTGACCGAACAGAGAACGGCAAACGTGCAAATGTCACGAACCGTAGAAGCCGTGTAGGCTAGTCAACCCCATTTTACGTAAATATTAAGCTTTTCCAAAGCCAGTGGGTAGCACTGCCAACAGATCTTTTCCGGATACCAGTGTGGAAATTGCGTCTTTTTGCTCCATTCATAATTCGCGAGACATTCCAAGTTCACATAAACGCTTGAGAGATTCCTCGAGAGCGGAATCGAAACTAACAACATCACTTTCGACAGAGTTTGCCATGTCTCTTACCCGCATGAACAAAACGAAACTGACTGACAGACAATTGACAGGCAGGGTCAAGCCGCACCAATCAGAAACTCCGTTCGTGGGCGAATTGGCCTGCTCTTAGCCAATCACAACGAAGTAATTTTCTCATTCATATAAGGCATTGTTGTTTCCTTTCTGCAGAAATGCTGTGTTCATCAAAATCCAAAGCTCCACTTGCTTTCCAACCAAAATCATCACTCAAATTGTAAGTACAGAACTAAATTTGTTTTTATTTATTTATTTCTGTACACAGAAATAAAGTTGTTGTTGTTGTTGTTGTTGTTGTTGTTATTATTATTATTATTATTATTATTATTATTATTATTAAAGATTCGCACAGCTATTGATGATTTTGAAGCTGGTTTCATCATTGGCTCCGGGCAACAACAAGTTGCCTAGGGAAGCCAAGAAACACCCCTTGTTTGCTTTTATTATTATTATTATTATAATTATTATTATTATTATTATTATTATTGTTATTATTATTATTATTATTATTATTATTATTATTACAGTTATTTGTTCATCTTTGCTGGTTTCTTAAGTCTTCAGTCTTTTGCTGGCTGAGAGATCTGTTCTAGGGAAAAATTGAGCACAAGGCTATCTCCCCACAAAAGAATCCTGGTCCTGCTTATTCAGTCCAGATGGGAGAAAAATTGCCTTTGCATTGCCTCCCAATCACTTAGATGCTCCAGAAAAAGAGAATATTTTAGTTATATTGAAAAAAAAGATGTATGTCACAAAAAACATTATTTGTATTGAGATTAAAAGTCTGGGATAACATATCAAACTAAAGAAACTTAAATCCTTCATCAAACATTTTCATTATGATGTTGATAATCCTGTGAGGTGGTAATTGTTTTTCTTATAAGCATTACTATAGATCTCCATTATCATAACTGTAGGTCTAGTTAAACTCCAAACTTCATACTGAAAGCTTATTTTATGGTTGTTCAGGAGCCCTACTAAATCAAGCCGAAAGCCACAGAAACGACATTTTATCTGCGAAGATGATGATGATGATTCCAGTGATTTTCAGCCCTCTCCGTCAGTAAGAAGAAAACTGGCTCATTCATTTTGGGACACAACAGTTACAAGGTAGTGTACATTACAAGACAAAATAAAATTTAAGGAAATTAACAAATTGAATGTTGTTTAGCATGGTCTATACTCTTATCGACAACGATATGCGTCAACACAGTGGTAAAAATGTTGTGGACTCATGAGGCGCACCAGAGGTGATAGGTGATAAATCGAAAAAACATTTTGGCAACAAAAACAGCTTTAAATTTTAGCATACAGTAGAATACGGCTCGCTAAATTGACCAATCAGAGCACACATTGTAACTGAGAGATAAATATTAAAAATATTTTATAAGTTATCAAAAAATTCCAGGTAATTTATTGTCTTGGTTTCTCAATAGCACTGTCAAGGATTCTGCAAAAGCTGAGGATGGTGTGGGGATCACAGGGATTTCAAGGCTTGATCAAACAGTTGGCGGTAGTAAGCTTGATAAGACAGATCAGTGTAGAACTGGCACTGACAGATCCAGTGACAAAAGCAGCACTCCATTTGACATAGACCAGGAAATAAACCTTGAACATATGCATGGATGTGAGAAACCAGTTTGGGCCAGTACAGAAGAGGAACAATTGGAATGGGCATTGGCAGAAAGTGCCAAGTCAGCCAAAAAAGAATCAAGAGCAAAATTGAAAGAGCGTCAAGAAATGAACAAAAATGAAACAGAGTGCTCAGGAAAATTGAAAGCTTTGAAAGAAGATACTACATGTAATTTTGAAGATGAGGATTTCAATCTCGCAAGTGACGTTTCCGATGAAGATTTGGTGAATGCTGCTCAAGAGAGTGAACCAGATGAAGCTAATGGATTAAAAGGAGGAGGTCCAATATCGGCAACAGAGAACATTTCCGACGACCTTGACATCAGCATTTTACATGACACAAGTAGTGACAGAAACTCTAGTATCGATTCCAGCATGGAAAAGAGTGCAAGCAAGGGAACTGTTCTTAAAAACAGTCCCATACTGTTTGTTAAACAACCCAATGGTAATCTTACGCGAAAACGAAAACCACAAGACAAAATTAATACAAACAAAACACCAACACTAGGAAAGTTTGATGGTAATCTTTTTGAGGACAGTGTTAAGGAGAACAAGAGTTCTTTAAACAATTTGAGTGCTAAAGAGAGGCCTAGGAGCAGCTTGTACAGTACTGCTTTTAGAGATGAGGATATGGTGAAAGCAATCAACATGAGTCTTCAAGACCAGGTGAGATATGTATCTTCTTAACCAAGGGTGAGAGCGGTACTGGAAGGATATTGGCCCAATGTCTTGACATTAGCAAGCTTAACCATGACAGCAATGATGAGGACAACATTGATTAAAAAATTAATTTATATTTTACCTATGAATCTCACAGTACCCTTAAGTCATTTACTTTGTTCATCACTGTCAAAGCTATCACGAATCTGAATCTGGGACATGATGATAAATTCGAAATAAATATTTAAAAAATTACCTGTCATGCTTCATGTTCTCCAGACAATGCAGAATTTGGTCATTTCATGTTGTTGTTTTGGAGAGGACAGCGAAGAAATGTACCAAGAATTATAACACACAAGCACAGCCATTGTTCTCCTAATAAAGCCTTTTGTTTACCGACATTGCTGTTGCCGTGGCTGTTGTGGTTTTCTTAAGCTCTTATTATGGACTGAGCGCAACAAGGTTCAAACAAAAGACCAAGGGCTGATATTCTCCCAGTAAAGTCCCAGGCAAACTTGGTTAATAAGAGATTTATTACATGACTAAAACTACCTGAAAATCTTCAAGAGTGATCTTGCGGGATCATTTGGGACAGTGCCCAGTTCCATTACTTAGAGAATATTAGACTGGCAATGGAGCAGTCTGATTGGTTTATTTTAGTTATTGGCCCTGTGAACTTACTTAGTCATGTAGTAATAAGTTAGCAATTTTCCAATGACAGACAAACCCTATTGAATTGGAAACCTGTGTTTTAGACAGCATCATCATTAAGTAGGTCTTGTTTCCATATGAGCGCTTTGATTGCTGCAAAAAAGCTCAGCAGTCATTGTAATAATATGGAAATCACTCTCCAGCAGCTGTAACAATCACAGCAATTGTTGTGGCGACAGTCGCTGAGATACAGTAGACTTAAGTTCTATCTTAGGGATTGTAGTGATCATTTGGAAGCTGGTAGTTGTAAGGATTACTCAATTTTTTCCTGTAACAATTGCAGTGATCGTAGCAATCATATGGAAACCAATCTTAAGTCATGGTGTTGGTTAGTCTTTAAGAAGCTAAGTTAAGCACCAAGCAATGCTTTGCATGAATTTATTATGAAGTTATTTGTAATGTACTGCTGGGCAATTTTGTTTTCCACTTTGTTTACAGTGGAGACTAAAAATGCCAGCACTTTTTGTAATGTTTTCTTATCAATTGTTGTCTGTAGAGGAAGTCTACAGATGAAGATGATGAACTCAAGAGAGTTTTACAGCTAAGCTTACAGGGTGAGATTATTTATTAAGAAGTTCACGTCTAAAAAACGCCATCATTGTTTTTGTTTTTGTTGTGGTTGTTGTTTCATTAAATTATACTTCTCAGACTGACCTGTGTTAGATCACAGCTTAGTCTTAGACGTGATTTTGTGATAACGGCAATGTCTGTTATGATATTGTCTTGATTTCTTTTAACTGTAGAGAAGTCAGTGCTTTTAGTAAGATTTCAAATAACTGGCTTCATTGCTGCAGCACCTATCAAAGAGCAATAAGAGAGGTCTATAACAAATTTTTCCAGAGGACCAACATTTGAAAACTCCTGACTTCATAGATGGCAGCAGGGTGCAAAGAAAATCAATGACACTTTGATTTACTAGCCCACCAAAAAACTGTCTTAATACCATGTTTAATAATTTTAATTATTATCTCTTACAGTGCTTGGGTAATTTGAATTTCCCTAATAAATTTGCCAAAAAATGGCATTTGCCTGTCAGGCAAGCCCAGGATAGAATTCACTAGCCTGACTGTAAAATCCACCTCTCCCAGGCTATTGGGTATGAGTTTCTTTTTTACGATAACTGCAGAAATTCTTGCGTGCTCATTGGCTAATTTTCATTGTCGATAAGCGGACAGACACATGAATTTGTAATTTATGCAATGCATTAACGAGTGAGAGCAGACGATTTGGCAATTTGTTATAATCATAAAAAAACAAATCGATGTCAGTTTTTCATGGGTCTGTCCTGTTATGCATGAAATTTTAACTGATGTCTATTTGTTAAACATGCTGTGGTAATTCACTTGCTTGAGCTCTAGTGGGTAGCGAATCTTATCAAAAGCACTGAAAATCCCAAAGAGCAAGTGTAACAGTGCAAATTGGTGGCAACTGTTGTATGATTTACCAGACATTTTTGTTTTGTTTTGTAGAGTTTGAAGAGCAAGGTTTTGCAACAGACCAGCCTGAATCACCAGCGGCAATGGATACAGAGAATTTAACAGATTCAAATTTTCAGGTATTTTAATTTTACAGGTTGGTGAAGCTTTCAAACAGCAAATTATTTTTGGCCAAAGTGTTTTTGGTCTAGAATGTTAAAACTACATGTGGGCAAAGAACTTGGAAAAGCATGTTCATATTTACAATAATCAACTGTGAACACTTAATGAGGGTGGCAGAATTTAGAACATTTAGGAGAAATTGTCAAAGACTCACTTCTAACTGAAGGCAATACACTTATCATGATTTTAAAAAATCATCCTGCAGCACTTTTTTGTTCACATCTCTTCTACAGTGTATTTTATAGTAAGACTGTGTAATGTATATACAGAATAATACATGGTGTGGGTAGATGCGGAATTTCTCTTAGAGTGTTCAACTCAATGTCTTAGAAGTGAACACAGCAAACAAGTGAAATATAAAGTTGAACACAATAAGAGAAATTCCATATCTACAAGCAGCCATGTAGTATTTTGTTTATTATATAAACATACTAATAATGATATTTTTAACAATTTTCTGAATATTTCCAACCACTTTCTGAATATTTCCTAAGATTCTTCAATAGTTTTTGGAAAGCAACACAAACCTTTTCAGACCATTTTCCAAAGATTACCAAAGATAACTGAAGATTGCCAAAGACTTCCAAACACCAACAAATTTGAGTACATTTAAATGGTCAAACATTACATTGAACATCACTTCATTGATATCACCACAGTGCATGAAACTATCATAATTTTACACATGTTCAATTATGGCTTTTCTTAGGGCTAGAAATCCTTGTAAAACACTGCAGCTTATATAATAATGACTTTCATCTTCTCAACACGTAATTTTATTTGTAGTTATCAAATTAATAACCTGTATTGTTACTATCAATTGTGGTTGGTTAGGATGACGAGGGAGAGCTTTCGACACATTCATACAGACTGGTTAGCATTGTCAGCCATCTTGGTACTAGATCTACTTCAGGTTTGTCCTGTGGCTTATTTTAATTAAGTACAGAGTTCTCAGATGTAAAAAAGTATGGAAATTTATTAGGGCAGAAATAAAGGCAAACACTCTAGACAAGTACCTCAATGTAATTTCTACTTTTTAGGGGTTTCATTAAGGGCCAGGCACCGGGCAAATTGACTGGCCGTGAGGAAGATTTTGACCACCTGGTTTGACAATCTAGGGAAAGTTTCTTTTATAATTAGAGTTCAGTTCAAAAAGGTTTTGCCTGCCTGTGAAAACCAGTTGCCCTTCTGCTCAAAACAGTAATGAAACCCCTGTACTTTGTGGCATTGTCGTACAGTGGAACCTCAATTTAACAAAGTCGCTGGGGACTGGCCAAATTTGTTCGTTAAATCAAGGGTTCGTTATATCGAGGTCATAGTTATGATTGATTTGTAACACGAGTGACTTCTGTCACAAAATTCAATGCAGTTTTCATCACCCAAAAGTGCTGCATTCTGAGATGCAATTCATTAAGCATGGTGGCTTTCAATATCAATTATTTTCACTTTTAAGCAGTGGCGCAGCTTTTGTTTACAAAAGAACGTCACTTTCAGAGTAGCAATTTAAAAATGTTACAACATAGAGGTTATGCCATAAGGATTACAAGGATTTGTTGACTGTTGATCTGTTCAGCGTTTATCTTCTGTCGCGTGTTGACATTGTAATTTGCTATATCGAGGTAGATTTTATGTTTGGGCTTCCGGATTATTTTCGTTATATCGAAGAATTCGTTATATCGAGGTTCGTTATATCGAGGTTTTATTCCATACATTTTACTGTAACTTTGGCCGGGACATAGAATATTGCTCATTATATCTAGGACTTCGTTAAATAGAGGTTCGTTAAATCTGGGTTCCACTGTATTTCTGGTGTAACAGTTTTCAATTAGGTTCCAATTCTCAAATTGCAAAATTTTGGGGGCATGCTCCATTGGTTCTGTGGGAGGCGCATGGCCTCATGGTTAGTGTGCTCGTCTCTGGATCAAGCAGTCCAGGTTCAAGCCCTCAAGCCTTGGCTGGAGACATTGTGTTGTGTTCTTGGGCAAGACCCTTTACTCTTGCAGTGCCTCTCTCCACCCAGGTGTATAAATGGGTACCGACAAAGTTAATGCTAGGGGTAACCCTGCGATGGACTAGCATCCCATCCAAGGGGGAGTAAGAATACTTCTAGTCACTTCATGCAACAGAAACCGAGATTAGCTCCGGCCTGATGGGCCACTTGGCTTGTATGCAGACTTTACCCATTGGTGCTGCATGCTACCCCGCCTTAAAAAATCCTGGATCTACCCCTGAATTGTACGTGGGTTGAGAGGAGCAAAATGTGTGAAAATCATGAGGCTTGAAGATTTCTTGTTGATCAAATTTCTATCAGTTTTTAATTAACATGAAATGTAAAGTGACGCTGACTTGAACAAAGGGTTTGGTCAGAAGGGATTAGTTATTTGTACATTCTATATTTTATGTAAATGGTAAAGAAATAATCAGAAAATAAATTATATTTATTTCAATATTAATTTATTCTGGAAGTGTACAATCATGTAAGGAAATTGGTTTTTAAATGTATGCCTTTTGAATTTAACTCCTGTATGATCCTGCATTATTGTCTTTTCATGTCATTGTGAAATGCAACTTTTAGGAATTTGAGAAATACTAATATTGTGTCTGACTTCTACTTTTCAATCCAGGACACTATATTTCTGATGTTTTTGATTGCAAAACTAAACAGTGGACAAGTTATGATGACTCTACAGCAACAAAGGTGACTCCAGTTCTGGACCTGTACCTGTTCTCTTGCAGAACAATATGCCTAGCGAATAATTTTACAAGACTCTTTCAAATATATATTACGGAGGCGAGGTGGCCTCGTGGTTAGTGCACTTTCCTCCTGATCTAGTGGTCCAGGTTTCAGCCTTGTCAGGGGCATTATGTTGTGTTCTTGAGCAGGACACTTTATTTATTCTCACAGTGCCCCTCTCTACCCAGATGTATGAATGAGTACCGGTGAATTTAATGCTGGGGGTAACCCTGTGATGGACTAGCATCCCATCCAGGGGGGAGTACAAATACTCCTAGTCACTTTGTGCTACAGAAACCGGAGATAAGCACCAGCCTGTTGGGCCACTTGGCTTGTTTGCAGACTTTACCTCTGCCTTTCAAATATATACTTCCACGCGAGTTAGCTTGGTGCTATGGTTGGAATTCAAACTTGTTATTCCAGAGTCTTGTAACCATTAGGTCACCTTGCATTTTGTGGTAATTAAAATGCCTAGGGTTTTTAGCCAAAGCCTTGTTAGAAGCAAGTGAATAAGAAGAAAGTGCCTAGGCCTTGATGTAAGGAAGATTCTACAATCATCAGTGGCTTGTAGTGGCACTAATAACAACTAAATATAAATTATTGCTCATTG
Organism: Orbicella faveolata; assembly: GCF_042242905.1. NCBI lineage: Eukaryota > Metazoa > Cnidaria > Anthozoa > Scleractinia > Merulinidae > Orbicella > Orbicella faveolata. Next base: position 4,934,449 of record NW_028301542.1, on the reverse strand, counting down.
CTTGTTTACTTGTGCTTAATTGCAGATTTCAGAACATGGTGTCCGGTACAAACGACAACATAGTGGATACATTTTCTTTTATTTGTACAAGTAAGTTCATAGTTGTACATGTCGAGCTCTTGTTGGAGGGAATGATTGAAGTAATAGAGCCCACAATGGGAACATTTTAAATTTTAACCTGTGATCAGGCAATCCTTTTCTTCCTCATTTTTCCACCCAAAAAAACAGTGAAAAAACCCACCTAATCGCAGGTGAACCTTTTTAGGATCTTTTTGTCGTATGGACAACAAAGCTAGAAAATTGTCTAAAAAATGTTGAAGCAAAAATATTAATGAAGGCTATAAATTAGTGAAGCTTAATCTTGTTTTTTATCTGCATACCAGCCCTTTTTTATCAACCACAGTCCATTTTCCCTGTTTATTGTGTCTGTGGAAGATATATTAAGTAGGATGCTCAACTGTGCTAAATTAGTACAGCTAGGTGAGTTGCAATGATTTCTGAGTTAATATTGCCCCTTGGTTATGGAGGTAGCAATGTAGGCCCTCCCATCAACCATTAGGGACCTTACCCAAAACACGATGACAACAGCAAGGAGAACATCACCAAAAAAAAAAAATTTAATGAGCAGAACAATGGCTGTGCATGTGCGTTATAATTCTTGGTACATTTCTTTGCCATCCTCTGCAAAACAACGTGAAATACCACATTCTACGTTGTCTGGAGAACCTGAACCACAGTGGCTGATTTTTCGTATTTCTATTTGGAACTGAATGCATTCATAGCATATTCAGCAGGGGCAAGTTTTGATACCAACAGACACACTGGATAGTTAATAAATACGTAATGAAACACATTGTTTACTAGGCGTGGTCCTCGTCATTGCTGTCGTATATGCGTAAGGTCCCCATCGTGAATGTGGGATAAAACACTCTGTGGGGTTTGAAAGAAACAGATTGGAATTTCTTTTGCCAATAAAATGAAACAAATATGTTTTAACTGTGGTACAGATATGTCAATAGTAGCAAGCTGTGTGGATGTACTTCAACATCTTGGTCAGCAATTCTGCTGGGTTATCCAATTAGTCACCTGCTCCAAAAATATTACCACCAAGGTCAAAGCTTTGTTACAACCCTGCTGAACAGTTTAGATTGTTAAATTATTAATTAGTTTTGTACTTTCTTATAGGCAATGTGTAGATGCTATTGAAAATGCAAGCCCATGCAAGGAAAATTCACAGAGATAATAAAATTCAAAAGTAATAGCAGACAATGTAAAATATTTGTCAAGTGTAACAGATTGGAACTAGGAAATGTGAGGGGCAATTCTTGTACATTTTTGGGACCACCTTGACTGGTTCATAGCAACAGCATTTAAAAGTGATAATTTGTGACCCTGATGTGAATGGCGGCCATTCATGGAATACATCGTATGTTAATGTTAAATTTAATGTTATATAAAGAATTGAAACTTTATTTTGTATGTAGGGAACGAGGAAATTTTTTGAAAATTGAAATAATTCTTTGACAGACACTCACAGTTCAGGTAGAGTTGTTCATCCACATTAACATCCAACTTAGTTTCGAGGATCATTTTGCACACAAGTCAATAAAGGGTTGTAACGTGGGCAGTGGGACTCCCATGTCAGAAGATGGTGGTGCTTGTCTGAAATTTTGAAAAGAACCCCTAAGAGGTGCCAAGATCCTGGTTTGTAGGCGTGGCTGGAAATGTTTTTCACCCTAAAGAGGTACCAACTCTAAAACATCAAATTATTCCTGTCATATTGTTTTCGGCTCAGTATCCTAACAGGCACTGCAAAAGCTCCTGCTGTGGACCTTTTGAGGCTGAACACCCACAGAGATACCAAAACCTTGTTTTTAAAAAAAAGGTCTGAAGAAAAAGGTATGATTAGCACCCCCATCCTATTTATATTGGAGTCTTCCCCGGGGTTGTAACATGTACAAAGTGCTTCAAGTTTCACAGACTCCTTGCTATTATTAAACCATATTTGATTAAAAAAAAAAAAATTGCTGCAAACACATTGTTGTAAATGTTTTTATCAGCCAATAAATCTGTACCAAGACATTATTTATTAATTTTGCTTTAACTTTTCAAGATGCGAATGTGAGACTCCTTAGTTAGATATAAATAACAGAGGTTACAAAAAAAAATATTAGAAAAATTATGGATCATTGACTTAAAATCTGGGGTTTTGAAATTATACCCATGTCAGTTAAAACATTTTGAAGAATGTAATTTTAGTAAAACACAATTGCTGGATATGTTTGTTGTTTTGGATCTTTTTGCTGGTGTATTGGGTCTCATTGTTCAAAGTACAATAATTAAAGATTACCTGGTTTACAATAACACACTGTACCTTATAAATTATCAATATCTTAACTCTTTGGTTGTTTCCTGTATATTTATTTATTAGTCAAAGACCCACATTTCACCCTTGCTCACCAGAGATTCCAGTAGCTCAGTGGTTAGAGCATCCGGCTAGATCACGGAGGGTTGTGGGTTCAAATCTCATCTGGAACTTGGAATTTTTTTGCGAGTCGATGTGATTTCTACATTCAGTATTCCTTATAATTATTTTTTTCCCTTATTAAAGAGTTCAGTAAAAAAAAAGGAGCAAGGATATTTATCACAATCTCAGTTAATGGGGAACACAGATTGTTTAGCAAAAGTTTGAGGTCAAGTGATTAAATATTATTTTATGTGCTGTCAACGGAAAGGTAAATTTTCAAGGAGGTTGGGGATTAAATGAAAGGATTTTCATGTAACAAACTGATGATCATTAAAGGAGCTACGTCACAGTTTCTGCAACTTGAAGTTTAGGTAAAATTTTTTCAAGTTCAGCATTAATAATATTTTGTAAATCCGTGTTAATCTTCTCCACCCTTAACCATTCTTGTTCCTTTATGGTTTATTAAAATTATCTCTTTGGTGCTTTTCTATCTCAGTAAACTACTATTTTCAAGTTTCCTTCAATTTAAATGTAATTTTGTACCTAGCAAAAATAGCTCAAAATGCCTTGACTGAACTCTTTCAAATTAACCAGGAGATTTATGATGAGCATACATCATTTGAACATAACAATCTAATAACAGTTAAAGTCACACCACAACAGACAATAATAGTTTAAACCATTTGTATAATAATGTTTTATTCTGAGCTTGTTCCCATTTCCAAATTTCTACATTCATGCCCTTCGAAAAAAATCTACATTTATGTGGAAAAATCAAACCATATGCAAACAAGAAAGGAAAATAGCAAGCTCATTCCCAAGGTCTTTTTTCCTGTCCTGAGCGGTGAGAGGGAAACAGGTTGGGAAAACAGAGTCATCTTTCATGTGTGAGATGGGCATTATTTGTTTTCTCTGATTTGCAAAATGCAACATTACTCAGGAGTAAAAAGTAATTTCAGCTGTGCAATAGAAAACAGGAAATTATATATTACAGAGTTCAGTATGACATATCTCCTGGGCAGCCATTATTTTGATCATCACTTAATCATTCCTTCAACTACAACCAAGTTTATAATTATTCTATTGAAGAATGGAGAGGAACACAATGACAGTATCATGAGTTCACTGAAAAATAGCTCCACATGGCTCAAAGACATGCCGTCTTTCTTTTAAAGCAGATTTCCTGTCTACGTTGTGTCCATCTGCTCTCAATGGGCATTTGCAATTTAAGAGTTGTCTGACTTATGTTTTCTACATGTTAAATATTAATTTGGGGGTTTATAGCTTAATCACTTGAGGAGAGACCATTTCAGCTGATCTTTTGCTGTTTGGAGAACCTAGAGTGTGAAACAAACAGTGATCAGTTAAAATAATAATTACCAGACCGTACAATCCTAGTTATTAAGAACATTTAATTAGGGTCTAGTCAACATTGTATACAGTCACCTGTACTTCCAGAAAAAATCTATACCCACCCCAAGGTCACCTGCAAACACAGAGGGATTTTCTGGCTTTAGTTGGTATTTTTCAGTGGCATGAAACAAGGACGGAAATCCGTCTGTGTTTGTAGGCGAACCCCAAGGAGAGGTGTTGGAAGTTCCAAGGGGAAGGGGGAGATCTCTAAACATTTTTACTACTAATAATATAATAGTAAAATTTAATCTTAAAGGAAAGTATGAACCAAAACTGGAATTTCAGGGGTGGACGGGTTCAAACCAAAACCTCAGTGGGAGGGGTACGAGTATTTTCTGGAATCACACCATGTTGCTCTGGAGATCGCAACTGGTCCAATTGAGGTTATGGAATGTAAAAAGTTTCATGCTTGACAGGTGTTTATTACAGTGGAAACAGGGATGGATCTTGCTTGGCTCTGGGTAAAATGTATTTTATGTTGATTGATTTTGGGGAAATAAGTCCTGAAAATGTGACACCAAATTTGAAAGCAGGATGCACATTGTATTACCTGTGCTACTGTTTGTTCTGTGATTGGTACATCATCAGTCTAAAAGTGAATAACAATATTTGTTTAAAGGGTTAGCTAAAAATATGTTGGGGACAAGTAAAACGTAGCCTTAGTAAAACACGCTGACCTAATGGTTTAATGGTGAACTGGACTCTACATGTAGATTGGGTGCTCTGGTCCCAAGCCCTGGGCAGGGTCACCATGCTGGATTCTAGGGTAAGAAGGTTAACTCTCACAGTGCCTCTCTCCACTCGGTCATCTAAAGGGGTACGGGGGTAACAATTTGATGGAATACCAAAACATCCAGGAGGTATAGAAGTACTACTGCTTTCTTAATGCTAAGAAAAACTGAGATAAGTAACAGCCTGATGGGCCACTAGGCTCAAATGTAGACTCAACTAAATAAAAAAATCAATTCCAATCATTTCTTTTCAAGACGAACTATGACAGCACCTCTAAAAACAGGATTATGTACAGTACTCATTTACCCAACTTTTTCTTATCAGAAAATATCAATGTACGTATGATTCTTGGTAGTTAAAAGAGGTCATACCTTAATGGCGACTCTTTGCATGATCGAGGAAGCATCAGATTCCAATATTACCCTGTGATTTGAATAAACACAGTACATCAGCGAATAAACATGATCACCATTTCTGATTAACTGGCAAATTCTCTACACCTTATAACAATACAAAGAGGCAAATTATGAGAATTGAGGACTACTTTAGGGACGATGTCAGCAGAAAACCAAATACACCCAAAAAGGATTACAGGACATTTACAAAAACAGTAAGGAGAATATGGAAAGTGATACCTACCCTCCATCCACAATCTCATCAACTATTGACATGACACCATCTAAATTGTCCATCAGTGCCCTCTTTTCCACATTTTTCCTCAGCATTTGACTGATTGCATCATAAAATGCATTTAACACACTTACAAGGATCAGCTGGAAAACAAATAAACCCCACTGAAAATTTCCTTTCAGTGTTTTCACATGTCTGCCTGTGCAGCAAAAGTCTCTCAGACAGTTAATAATTAATGGCTCTTACCTCATTTTCATTAGAAGAGCCCATTACATAGAAGAAGAGATCCACATTACTTCTGTACACACAGGTCAAGCCATCTAGCATTATAATTTCGGCTAAATGAAAAAAAAAAAAAAAAATTTAAGATCAGCATATTGTTGACCCATGAAATACCATCAAAACTCTTTTAAGTCCCTCCCCCCTCCCCTTGCAAATTAAGGCTGGAAACCCAAGAAACTCTGAATAGGAGAACACTTATTTAGATGATGTCTCCCCACCCCATCCCCCCTTGCAAATTAAGCTGGATATCCAAGAAGATCTGAATAGGAAGACACTGATTTATTTCTCCCCACTCCGACCCCTTCAAAAAATAAAAGGCCCACAAATATTTATCTCTTGTGGGTTAAACAGAGATTCAAATGTATTTAACTCCAAGGGCCTGGTCAGTGATTATTGGTTTAATGTCCACATTCATTCAAAATCTGCCTACCATTAGTTTTAAAACAGCTTAGAGCTTTACAGAGCCCTGAAAATGAAGATATTAAATAAAGGACATATAGGTAAAATGATACAGAAAGGAATCTTACCATTTGCTCTATGTGTTTTACTGAAAAGATTCTTCTCAAACTCTTTTTGTTCCTTCGTTGTTGGATATGTATCGTCATAATACTATAATGCAATAGAACAGAGTGAGATATCAAAAAAATTGCACATGATCAGTGATTTGGCTTTAGGAGTGGGAAGGAGTATTTTGAGAAGAAGATAATACGTGGAATATAGATGCCACAAAACTGGGAAGAGAAACTTGTTGCCTTGTAAAAGGTAATCCAAGACATACTGTCAGGCTGTATAGTGAGGCTGGTATCAATGGATGTTATTGACCTAGGATGTGGTCTGTGTTTTGGGGAGAAATATTGGTCAGGTTTTATTTTGCAAGCCAAAGGAACATTTTGCCAAAAAAAAAAAAACAAACAAAATGCCTCGATAAAATTTTTATTTCATATTTGGCTCATTTAAGACTTTGGTTGTCAACGACCAACTTTTGGTAAACATAACATATTTGTGCATTTTTTCAGCCACTTGAAACAAAATTATTAGCCACACATAACATTAAAAGGTTTCTACTCAATAGCAAACAGTTTTCTTTTATACGAGTTTAAAAAAGCTTCAAAATTGACAAAAGGTATTTGTAAGCAATCCATCTTAGTCCCTGCATTACAAAATTTTGACTGCTCAGGGAACCAATCAGAAAGTATCTTAGGTGAAGGTTGGAGGGGGGTCCCCTGGCTTTCCTCTACACCATTCCCTGTCGGTCACGCGATGGAAACCAAAACTAACCTTCAAGAAGGCTAGCTCTAGTCTAATGTCTTTCAACAAGACAAAAAAAACTTTGATGGGAGGTAATCACTGAAGATATATCGAGAGATTAAGCTGTTTTCTGACCGTAAGACAAGGAACTTAAGTGTTTTTTTGCGAATAAATGACAAAGTTGTAAGGAAAACACTAAATATCAATCAAAACTATTATGCTTGATTACGTATATATAAGCTTAAACTATCAGACATACAATCGTACCTTTGCTACAACTCTTTCACCATCATTGTCCAAAATAGCAATTGCTTTTACTGTGTACAAAGAAGCTTCCTATGACAAAAAATAATGAGAGAATTGAGTTCAGCTTACAATGGAAAAGCGAACTAAACAATTGCCCTTGCAATTAAAAATCTCGGGTCGATCGTTTAATCTTCATGCACTAATCTTCCCTCCTTAGACTTAGGTTACTATCTGAAAGAAATGTATCGATTAATACACTTTATCAGTACAGGAATATCGTAGAAATACACCTCCTAACTTACCAGCACGGCGGTGTCCATATTGGATTTGGTGACGTTTCCAGTTCCAAGCGCGCGAGGTATGCTGGGAACAAGGCAAGCTTGCGAAGGCCTGGAAATGTGCTAGACATCGTCGGAAAATGCTCGGAAGTCGTCGGAAATCGAATGATGGGCAGCTCAGTAATCGAGCTTTCCGTGAAGAATAAATTGTGTAAACTTGTTTTCTCTGAAACTTGTTTGTAATTGTACAGAAGCCGGCCCCTGGCTCGTTATAATAAGTTGGGCAATTTTTCCTTCATTCTTTTTCGTGTTTTAAAATGCGCTGCGTATAAAATTTGTATTTTTAAACTCAAACATAATATGAAAATGATGGGCTCCAGTTGTGATTGGGTCATCATAAGGAGGGGTTCAGTTCTTCAAAGTGTGGCTAAGACAACCCACATTATCCATCCTTTGGACAACCGGAGCTAGAAAAATTAGAGAAAGAAGGATCTGCAAGAAAGTCTCCAGGCGCCTCATTTTGGCCTTAAAAAACGTATTGCAATGAAATAAACCTAGGAACACGTTTTGAAGTAAGGTTGTCAAGGTATTGGTTTTCTGAGAGCATCCAGACATTCAGAAAATGTGACTGCTGAATGCCTTGGAGTCTACTGTGAGCATGACGACATTGGCAATATAGTCTCCTGCTTCGATTGACAGCAGTTAAAAACCCAGCCAATCATTTGCCGTTTGATTTCCTTAGATATCGTAAATTCAATTTTGTTATTGGAATAGACTACTTTTCCTGGTAAACAGGTTTAAAAACAGAACTAGAGAGTGAGAAAAAGAGAAATATAAAAATGATTATGAAGGTACACTTAGATCGTTCGAGGACATTAGCAAAACATAAATCCGAATTTTGTTGGAAAAGTTTACCATTTTTGCCGGCGCTTCTTTGTTGGTTTTAGCAAGGTGCAAACTTGAACAAGGCTCTAGGAAAAAAGAAAACAATAGAGAAAAGGTTTAAAATTGATATTTAACCAAAACTTTCCCTTTCAGAGGCTGTAACCTCTTGCCAAACGCCATTAAATGACTTCTCGACGTTTCACATATTGAAAAAGGTATAATTAGAACTTTCTTCGATGGGCCATTAGCAATATCATTTTGAAATAACACGACAGCTGTTGAAACCATAATTTTCTTATATGTACACAGCAGTCGATGATAAATATAACGAGCGAAAATGTCGTAAAATCATAGGTGCGTCTCACATAGTTAATCTTTACCCTTGCAAATTTTCTTCGAAAATTTGACAAAATTTCTTGAAAAAACACATCGGGAAAAGTCTTTTTAAATTCAGTTGCAAGCCATCCTGCTGTTGAAAAAATCTTTCGCGACAGGGTTGTGAGAGGAACCTGCTGTGTTCGTTGAAAATCATCTCATACATTGACAGCTTGAGACAGTGTTTGCTGTGAGATTTTCCTCTTGAAGTTTATGTTTAGCGCTTTTGTGGAGATAGATTACTTTGCACCTCTAGGCGGAGCTAGATTATTTGCCCTGTCAACATTGTAATAATGATAGTAGAAGATTTAGGATCCTTAAAATTGATTTTGTCGAGATTTGCGCTGTAGACGGAAAAGGTTGGCAAGTTGAGTAGATTGCAAGCATTTGGTTTATGCTCGCTTTGAAGGGAACGAAGTCAAAGTAGAGCCATTGTTCCAGTGAAAGAGAAAAGAAAAGCCTGAGGACTTTTCAATCGCAGGGTCCCCTGACGATAATATTTCTGAAGTGATCGATTGGCAAATGGTTTCTGCGGCATAGGAAAACCGTGACTGAACAACAACTGATAGAAAGATTTGGAAAACTATTCAAGACAATTTGACAAGACAAATGTAATATTTATTTCCGCCATCCAGTAATTGCTATCTACCGAACAACGGATTGCTCATCATTAGATTGTCTGGCGCTACTGTAAGAGCGAATTGGAACTGAAAGCATAAAAGGCCACACCTGTCATTTCGTAATGACTTAAAAGCAGCGCATTCGAGCTGAAAGCATCCGCAGAAAAATCTCCGCACCATAAAGCTAAATTTAACACCCCAAGAAAAGTGAGCATTTGGTAGGTGCATTTCGACGGTGTTTGCCGTTTCGCATGTTCATCTCTTATCTGAAGCTTTTAAATTTTGAGCATAACAAGACATATATTCCTTATGGTTTTAACTTTTAAGATTCCATTATTGACGCAGCGACGACTTCAAACTTCACCGATGAGCAACGAATCATCGCACGAACACGTTTTCGATTTACTTCTGTGCGAAGACGAGCTCGGAGCGGGATTTACAGTCGTCGGTTTGGTGTTCATGTTTTTCATAATTATCTCTTGCCTTTTTGGGAACACCCTGGTTTGTGTGGCGTGTGTGAAATGTTTGTACCTGCAGTCGTTTTCCGAACAGTTTATATTCAGCCTGGCTCTTTCGGATATCATGGTCGCGGCGTCTGTTTTGCCTTTCGACATAGCATATTGGATAGCATTTCCTCGATGGCCTTTGGGAGGCTATGTTTGTAATTTATGGAACGCGCTGTTTTTTCTCTTCCTGACAGCTTCAGTGTTAAATCTCACATCTATAAGTATAGACAGATTTTTGGCCGTTGTTTATCCACTTCGCTATAGCATATGGATGACACCGAATCTAGTTAAATTGATGATAGCAACTGTGTGGGTGTATTCTTTCGCCATCGCCGTTTTAATCTTCCTTCTCTTAGACCCGCCGGAAGGTCAAACGTATAGCTTTGATTTAAATCCATTGTTTCATGGTTTTCTTCTCATCGGAAATGTTATTTTTCCATTTATAATTATGATTGTCTTGTACTCTAAAATTTACATTATTGCAAAAAGGCACGCAAGGCGTGCTGGGATGACGTCATCAAGTGCGAACACGTCATCGCCGACAAGGCGTACGAACAGCTTTGCGCGGGAACTGAAGCTCGCGAAGACCCTTGGGATTGTCGTGCTCTGCTTTGTGATCTGCTGGTTGCCCTTTGAAATAATTAACGTTGTAATTCTCGTCGATAAAGGAGTGACGACTTGCGTGGTGGAAATTATTGACACTGTCGCTTGCTGGCTGGCATACCTTCATTCTTCCTTCAATCCGCTTGTGTATGCGTTTGCTAGTTCAGAGTTCAGACGAGCGTTTAGAAAACTTCTGTGCAAAAGAGAGCGGACAATTAACTTGGATGAAAATAGACAGTCAAAGTAATGCCGCTGGACAAAGAGCAGTCGGCTCAGCCTCTGCTTTAAAACCAGAAGAAAGAGTCGAAGAAAGATAGATCATTCTTCGACCTCGTCCCGAAGGTTCTCTCCTCGACGATTTTCAAAATAGAGGTTCGTCGGGAGAGAAGGCCTGTTTTCTCTCGCCGGCCATTTTGAAAAGTAGAAAAGAGCTTGGGAACGAGGTTGATCATTCTTGTATTAAAGGTTTTATAATTGAGGCTTTGACTAAATGATAATTTATTCTTTCTTCTTACTCGTTTGTTTGCAAAACTTGGTACAAAACGGGGAAACCTACATGCGGCCTGTGATATGGGCTCCTGGCCATGACTGGATGCATGAAACTCCTCTTGGAAACCAACAGATAGACTTAGGAATCCAGCTCTTGTGGGGTTGATTGGCTGAAAAGTTTACGAACGACATAAGATAGGCAAAAAGTTGTTCACGCGTTAGTTAGCAATCTCGTGCCCAGGGTCTTCTCTACTTTTCAAAATGGCGACGAGTCGCCATTTTGAAAATCGTCGAGGAGAAGACCCTATGACGAGGTTGTGGTAGTTGACGCTTAGAAAGCCACAAAGGTAAACCCGAACGTACATCATATGCAGTAGTTACGTAACGCTGCCGTTGGCCGAATGTTGATCGTGAGTATTTATTATTATTCCTATTGTATTTATTATAATTCGCATTTTCCTTAGTTATGCATATGTATCACCACGTTAAGCGATTTGCTTACATCCGTAAAAAAAAATCGCGCCACTTTGTCAGCCAATCAAAAGTAAATTCCAAACCAATTGCGGCTTGCTCGGACACGTTTTCCCGCGCTTTGTGTGTGCTGCATGTATTTACTTTAAGTTTTGATTGGTTCATTGGATTGTCTGTGTAATTTGTGACTAGCCAGAGTTGATTTTATGACAACCAGTTGAAAACTGCTCTAAGGGTTTGTATGGGAATTGATGCCTAAAAAGACAATCGGGGTAGTTGAGCTGAGTAGATCAATAAAATACCCTTACTTTTGTCTTTTCCGTAGCCTGTTGTATGTCTTGAGTTTTACAGTGTGTTTGAGCGATTTTCCTGGTTCTGTTGTTTCCTGGTTCTGTTGTTTCCTGGTTCTGTTGTTTCCTGGTTCTGTTGTTTCCTGGTTCTGTTGTTTCCTCGTCCTCGGAGAGTCCTCAGAGGCTTCGATCCGTTTGGTCAGCGATTCTTGGTGCTGACCAAAAATCGAGGCCTCTGGGGACGAGAATCAAAAGGAAGGACCTGGGCCCCAGTACATGTCTAATAGAGGCTGAACTTGTCAAACTTGCGTTTTTCGTTTCTGAGAATGAGAATGGTGACGAGAATTACCGACTTCTGGAAGCAAAATCACCTGACCTCCAAGGGGAATGGAGCAGAAGTCATTCAAATTGATCTGAAAATGCCGAATATTTCTAGGCAACAATACCCAATAACTATAATTGAAATTCTGTTTATTGTTGGTAGTGACTAAAACTAAATTACAATTCTCTGAAGGCAAACAGATACTTTTCTCTTTACGGCGAAAAAAAAGTTCCTTATGGTCTTATAAAATTATGTTTTCTTTTCTTGCAGTTGTACACTGGTTCTTGAAAGCATATAAATCAGTCATACTCTTCGTAATTTCAAAGACTTCCGTCCACCAGACATTTCTTACGTGCAGTCTTCATTTTTCTCAGTTTTTCTGGTCATAACACCAAAATCAAGTTACTATAAAACAATGTGTTAGACATATAATGGCCATTACAGAAGTGTCGATTTATTATTATTCATTAAATTATAACTAAACTTAGTGATAACAATTGCGTGGTTTGTTGAAATAAAAACGACAACTTAGACAATTAAACCGAAAAATAATTTCGTCTTTTCAAATCACACGCAGCGATGGTAAAGAAAAGCTATTTAAAGTGAAAAATTCAATTTATAGCGCGTTCTGAGTTTCTCGGTTCAAATTAATTTAAATAAGAGAAAAATTGACCGGAAACGATTATTTAAAAAGGGAGGCATTTGAAACAACTTAAAAATCGTTCGTATTAAAAAGGCTACTTAAACCTCCACAGCTAGCTGACTAAATAAGCTGACTGAAACTCGAAAGATCTGAAGAAACCATTCAAAATTCTACGGCATCTTGAAAAGTGTCACGTCGGACCCAACAAAGGGAACAGATCGGAAATTAATTTAAGGGGGTCTGACAGCAAAACAAAGTCTTAGCAGTGTGAAAAAGAGGTACAATTTGTTCGTCAGATAACCATGTCGTCTACAGGCGTTGCATTTTCTGGTGGTGGAATCCGATCTGCAGCGCTTTGCTCTGGCGTGTTACGCTACATTCTTCAACACGAGATCGGCTTGGATTACTTGAGCTGTGTTTCGGGAGGCGGCTTTACCGGGGCTTCGTACCTCGACTGGAAGTACCGTCACAATCAACAAGACAGCCCGGAATGGCACCAGAAGTTTTTCAGTCGCTTAAGACAGCGTTGTGGGACGTTTTGCTCGTGGAGCAATCCCTTCATGGGAATCCTTGATACTATAATACTTCTTCTTCTCCTTGTTGTAGTGGCCATTGTTCTTCCAGCTTTCACAACCCTAGCCTTTGCTCTGCCAACAGCTTTTTCTGTAGATTACCTCTTTGGTGATATACTTCGTGCGGGTTTCAAATGCACCAGTGGTCTAAATATCACCGAAACCGAGGGTTGCGTGCTTGTAGAAAGTCATGACGAAACCTTCACTTTATTTGGCGCGCTGTTCGCATGTTCTGCGGGGTTTTATCTGTTGAAGTTGCTGTTTCACCCCTGTCGTTCCGCCATGCGCAGCAAAATAAAAATACTCTACTTCAGTGCTTTTTCTTTACTAGTCATGACGTTTCTTCCATGGTTTTTTGAAGTGTTTCTTCGAGTTCACACTTCGGTGTATGTCAATGGTTTTATTTTACTTGCCAGTGTTGCTCTGTGGCTCGGCTTTCCGCCGTTGCGAAACATGGCCTCCTTAGCCCTACTGGTTTACGCTTATGCTTACATAACAAAATGGCGAGTGTACAAAAGCCCTGTACTCTTCATTAGTTATTCAGAGGACACGTTTTACAAGGCATTGCTTGGATCTGCCATACTCCTGTGGGCAGGACCCTTTCTAGGGCTGATCAAAATGGCGGCGGTTCAAACATACGGCAGGTAAGTCATTTAAGACAGCTGCCGCGTTTTTTCTAGTCCTCAAACAAAATGACAGGATAAATAGGAAAGGAATTCAATGCCTTTGAAAAGCAAAGCCAGATCTGATAGATCAAATATATTGTCTGCCATGATACACTAATGATTCATTTATAAAGAATCAATTTTTGGAGAATCATGAAAAGCAAAGACATTTTTGCGTCAGTACTCGGGGAAGAAGGAGCTAGGAAAAAATTCCTTTAAAGAGGTCTTAGTAAAACTGAAAATGCTGGTATTAAGTAGATGTTGGTTGAATGAAGTCACTGGAATACGATACTAAGTAATTTTTTAACAAACGTTCATCGAAAGGCCGTACAGAAATCAGTGGTAACCTTAGAGAAAGGGGCGATTTGGGGGACCAAGTCCCCTAGGGATATTTTGAATTTCAAACAGTACAATGTCCTTTAGATCATTGGGCATTGCCTAGCAACCCTAGCCGGAAACTAGCAACAATTTTGTGTCCTGTAGAAATTTAATTTAAACGCTGCTGTAGGTTTTAAGGTCAAATGGCTTCTCTGCAGTTTTACTTTGACTACTTTGGTAGTCTCGGCAAGGTCACATTCAGAACTTGTCCTGAAAAAACACATTTAGAGAATTAATTTTCATAAAATTTCAGCCGTTGAATTGTAAAATTGAGAGATATATTAAAAATGATTAGCATTTAAAAAGCAACGGAGAGAAGAATTCAAATGCAATTCTCGCATGATAGCTTTGGCTCGTCAGGTCGTTTTGATTGCAGCTTTACGACGTATTGTAGATCTACTGGGAGATGTATGAATCTTCCTTTGCTATGAAGTTTTAACAGGAGCCATAATCGGGGACGGAGACCGTAAGCGCGCGCCATTTCTAGTATTGGGGTTGTCCCCATGACGTGGGACAATAATTCTCATTAGTCACCATAGGCTTATTCTCCACTGGCGTTAGGTCTGGGAGAGAAAATAAGAAACAGGATAACCTCGATCCCGGAGACTTCTCTGCCCAGAGAAAAGATCCTAGGAACGAGTTTGAGAAAGTGTTTCAACCTCGTTCCCAGGGTCTCTTTTCTAAAGTAAAGTACTTCTTCCCGTTCCCTGGAGCGATTGAGAGAGAGAAGAGGATGGGAAGAAAAGAGTCTCTGGAAACGAGGTTGAAAGAACTCCGTGAAGTGTGAAGCAATCTATTCCGCCTAAAAAGACTGTCTTTCCTTTTTCTAAGATGGCGTCTTCAGAAGGCGTTCTTCTCACCTGAGAACACCGGGTGCTTAGGATGTGCTGGGATATCTGTTAACGATATCATACCGTTTTGCTCATGCGCAGATGAGACTGAGTGGGAGAAGCTAGACAAAGGTTACGTCACGCTGGGTAAGTTCACTTTCTGTTTTTAATTAACGATTAGATTATGAGCTCGAGTTTTCTATCGCATAACAGTTGACGAGGGCGCAACCCTAGTAACCTATTACGCATAGAAATCGAGAACGAATAATCGCATTGTTTTACTATAAATCTCCAAGTCGTTCTTATAAATAAATTCTAAATCCTCTCCACAGACACTTCAAAAAACGCTAGGCTACTTTCTATCTGCAACAGAATAGATAGTAGCGTAACCAATCAAAGAACGGCATTCGTGCTGAATCTCAAGCTACTGTAACAATGTTTATTCCTATGCTTTGTTCCCAGGTGACCTTGCAGGCATGAAACCTGAGTACCTTTGTAATACAGTAGCGAACAACTGGCAAAAAAAACCCAATGGAAACAACCCGGACGCCTTCGAGCTTCTCATTCTCTCCCCCACGGGGATAGAACGGTTAGACGAGAACCCGGATGAATATAGCAGCTTTACAGGTTAAGTTAAATTACACCCCTTAACTAATATCTAATGATGTTCAGTATTTGTGTTTCAATGTAACGCTAACGGACTACCTTTTGATGTGATAGATGCGATAGCTTCGAGCTCAAGTTTGCTAATGCTGAACAAACAAACAAAGATTCAATATTAATTACAAGACAATTTTTTGTCGTCTAGGAAAAATTCAGCCACGTGATCTTAAGCTGTCTGACGTCATGGCTACGTCAGCGGCTGCTCTTGCACTATATATGGGCGTATATGATGTCATGACTGAGACAGTGCGGAACCTACAGATGGTGTTAGGAGTGCACTTTGGCAAATCCCTCATATCTGATCCAAGCAGGGATGTCGCGGGCTCGACAATTTCTTGTTGCAGAGTAAGATCCATCTTGCTTCTTTCTCCGCTCCGACAAACTCGCCTTCAAGTTTAAAAGTCATAACCGTCACGGTTCAACTCTCTTCTCAGGCTCGACTTTCACCGCTCTCTCGAGTCAAGTCCACATTTCTCCCGCTTCCTTCAGGGAAGGAGCGCTGTCTCCTTTCCCGAACAGCGGCTGGTAATCAAGCCTGCTCTCTCCTCGGTGTTTGGAAATGTGGTAAAACACGATCTCTCGTGTTTGATATATTACTTGCAATGTTATTGCAATGCAGTGCAAATTAATGCGCACGTGTTTCGTAATTTTTAGTGATGGTATGAATGCTCCAATGATAGTCGAAAATTCTCCCTCGTAGTGTAAATCATTATAGGCTACTTCCGAGTTGCCTTTTGCCTCTGTGTCAAAACGAGTCTTGTGCGAAAATGTGTTCTGTCTCATGCTCATTTTTATGTAAATCAAGCTCATTTTCAAATGAAAGGTTTTACACGAAGACTCGCTTTGAAACAGAGGCACAAGACTGAACTCGGAAATAATGGCTTGTTGCGCATTAATACAATAACTAACGATGTTTCGCTCATTCCCAGTTCCTCCCCATCATCATCCAGTTGTTTATCGTAGTTCCAGTCATTTTGCCACCGTTCCTTAGTGACGACTGGCACGTGATTGTGGTGGCCTGGTATCTAACCGTCCTCCTTCTGGTGCTGGTGATCGCCGCGTTACCAACAGGTCGTCAAAATGGCGGATACATTGAGAGGTTCGTGAGGTAAGAGGTTTGGAGAACGTTTTTCTTGGAGAATTTCCGTTGGCTACAAAACGTGCAGTGCTATCGTGGATAATAACAATGTTTGTTGTCTCTCTATATGAGTCATTATCAGAAATAAAAGTAATTAATATGAAGTGAGAGTTGTTTTCAATTGAGTGTCGAAAGTACTTTGGTTTTGGTTTTACTACGGTTTGATATTGGCTGAGTAGTCTAATTTGTAAGTAACTGGTTTAATTTTGGTTTAACGATACTCAACTGGAAACCGCTCTATAGGAATTTAAGAAAACTTCCATGGCCGAAAATTTTGGACATATGAGCCCGCATGGCAGCAACAGGAACGTCTCTGAACAAAAGGTTTAATGAGCATTACAATGCTTGCGCCCGTGCGTTATCATTCTTCGTACATTTCTTTGCCGTCCTCTCCACAAAAATAAACAACGCGAAATGACCAAATTTTGCGTTATCTGGAGAACGTGAACCACAACGACTAATTCATTTCTAATTTAAATTATATTTTAAACAAGAAATATCATGTTTGACCACATTTCTAAACACCGAGAAGAGAACTGAAAATATGACGCGTAGCGGAGCATTTTTGACGAACTTGTTGAGGTGGTCAAGCACGGAAATGTAGTCAAACACGGTCTTAAGTGCTTGATATATCTTTTCAATCAAAACTAAAACCAAGGAGAAAACGGAGAAATAAAAACGTAAAAATCTATGCTTACAGTCGAACCTCCCGTAAGCGACCACCCAAAATGTCAAGCCCATGTGGTCGTTTGCGAGAGGTGGTCGCTTACGAGAGCTTAGAACTGCATATTGGGTCAAACTGTTGCCTCATTAGCATATGGTCTCTTTTAAGACTGATAGAGTACAGTGTATGTACATTTTATCTTTAAATTTTCAATGTTTTATTCATGTGAAAAATCAATTTCGAGAAAAAATCCGGTACTACCCAGGAATGCAATAATTCTTTGGAAGGTAGAGAAATCAGTTTACCTGTTTTGCTTTCGCCTTTTAATGGACGCTATCATTTTTCTGGTACTGATTGTCACGACATATTTTCTGCTATCCTCAGGTGGTGTGTGGTCAACATTTATCATGTTCGATTTTCCCGCCTTTTCCTACAAACAGTGGACCTAGGCCCAGTTCCCCCAGCTGTCCTCAACCTAAGCGACGGTGGTCATGTCGAGGACCTGGGACTTCTAGCTCTTCTGAAAAAGAGGCTGCGAAAAATCGTAGTTGTCGACGGTACTAGCAGGGGGCAAAGTCAACCCGTATCATTGGAGTTACAACGGTCACTTGAGTTGGCACGAAAAAAGTTGCGATGTTCGTTTAGTGCGATGGATGGCCGAGACGTAGCCGAAGATCTCCGATGCAAGCTCGATGAAATGCCCGACAATTATAAACCTCGGTTTTACAAGTTCAGGGTTGAGTACTTTGAAAGGAAGCCGAATGGCTTGAGCGACGAAAAAGTCGGCGAAGGTGATGTTTTGTTAATACTTCCTCGACATCCTGACCAGGGTAAGTCAAGGGTGATCTCCCAATGAACCCCTCCCTAATTACAGTGCGACGTGGTTATAAAAGTCACCATGCCTTTAGAAGAAAAAAATATTATGAAACAACGAAATAGTGGCAGCTGTTTGAGCTTACGTGTACCGGAAGTAATGAGATAAGCTTACTATAAAAACAGAACATTTCTTTTGTACCTGGGTCTTAGCAGTGAGGGGGTAAAAACCCGTTTTATAAGACACCTTTTCACGCTTCGTGTTTGACTCGGACTTATTCGATTGTGTCATCCGAGAGAAAAATTCTTGGGGGACTTCCGTATAAAAGAAGGGGGTGCTCGTCGGAAACTTTGAAAAGAACCCCTAAGAGGTACCAAGATCCTATTTTGTGGGCGTGGCTTGGAATTTTTTACCCCAACAGGTACCAATTCAGAGACAAAATTAAAATCAGTTGATTTTCAAATATCTCCGGTCGTATTGTATCAGTTCAATACCCTAAAAGGTACCGCGAAAGCTCCCGCTCTGGACCTTTTGAGGCTGAACACCCTGAGGTAGCAAAACCACTTTTTTAACCCCTAACAGGTACGATGAGCACGCCTTCTTTTTTACATGGGGACTTCTTCACGACCTTCCTAACGCTGAAGCGAAATTAGTCACGTTTTCTAGCGCTGAAGCGGCAAACCAGCTAAAATTTGATTTTCTTTGGGTTACAAACGAGCTTTATAAGAATTACTTTGAACTGGGGTCTTCATTCTTGCATAACCACCTTTTTATGAAGACAGTCCCTTTTCAACTTTTCCTCTAGGTACGTGTACCTCCCCTGACTCACCGCGGACGTGGCAGGATTACATACGTCACACTAACCAACCAATGAGCAACAAGCATTGGGGAGTAGGTCCTGACCTGGAAGCGGGACAAGTTGATCGACTCACTGGCTGCTGTTGTGAATGCTGTCACGTGACCTACTGCAAAGCATGTTGCGGGTAAGAAATGATTCGACCACAAAATTTAGAGCGTTTTCGCTCTCATGGCCAGCAGCTATGCAAATTTATTGGGACAAAAGAGCTCCTAAATAAGAAAAGAGTTCAGCTCCCACAGGATTGGTTTGGACTGGATCGGGATTGGTTTGGTACACCAGCATGGCCGCCGTTTCATTGTTTTAAACACCAAAATGGCTGCCGTAAATTCATGTGAAAACGCTCTATATTATTGGGATCGAATATCACTGATGTTAGGTGTTTCCGGGATACGGGAAATTTAGGTAAAAACGTAATGGGATGCTGGATATTTCGGGGGAAAATGAACAAGATATGAGATGTTTAGATCAGATAAAACGGGATATCGAGTAGGAAACTCGTTAAGTTTTGCAATTGGAATTAACATGATACGAGATATTTAGGCTAAAAACTGACGGGATGTGGGATACGTAGACCCCCCTCCCACCACCCACCCCAACGGGGCCTCGGGTGTCGAATGTCTCATAGCTAGCGCCCCTGTGGACGAAAATCTTAACTGGCAACCAAGTCTGAAAATTGTACAAAAAGACTGAGAAAACTGCATAAACAAATTTCGATATTCTGTTTCTAAGACTAGTGCTCCCGCAAATATCATAATCTCCAGAGCCTTACTCTAAAATTATATTTAACAGACGGTGAATGAATCATAATTTCCTGGTTAGAAGTTGAGATTCCATTATGTCATCCACATGTTAAAAGAAATAAACTTTATAATCTTTCAGGATCTTCTGTGGAACCTTTCCGCACCACGTGACGCTGAACCAGTTCTTTACTCCTGCAATGTTCAGCGCTTATCACAGGGAGGGCTACCGCGCATGCCTGGATGCTGAACTCGTGCGGTTCTTCTCTTGGACGGAGACTGGTGAAGAGAAATAATACACCGCGTTCAAGTCTACAACATGAGTTGTTTTCCTTACCAGGTTTTTTTTAACTGGTTTTGGCAGGCTGGCTAAAATAGAGCTGCTTTCAACTGAGTGTAACCAAAACCAGAGTTGTCACCCTCGCCAATCACAACGAAGACAGACAACCCAGCAAACCAATCAAAACTCGAGGCGAATACGTGTTGCAGGTGCAAAGCGCGGGAAAACTTATTTTGTTTAGTCATGATTGGTTTAACTTCTTATTGGTCGGGAAAGTGGCGCGATTTAAAACAATACAATGCAATCGTTACAAAATGTCATTACTTACGACACTCAAGTGAAAACAGCTCTAAATGTATGTCTTCCAAAACCTCGCAAAGGGGTCAAAGAAAGTGGTAGGATGCATTTTTTTGGAGCCCTCCTCCAAGTGGCGAGGAGGGGAGGGGAATTGGATAGGGGATAGCAGTTCTGCTGACAGCGAAAAAATGCTGTCAGTAGGGCGAAAAAAGAGGAAGTCTATTTTCACAGCATTCATAACCAATTGCGACTCCAACCTTCTTCAAAAAGGTGTGAGTTTTCTACGAGATCGAGGTCTAATCTGTATCGGGTGCTTGTGTGAAAATGGCAAAAATGTTGGGAGCTGGGAAATGGATGTCCTCAGGGTTTAAAAATAAAATAAATGTAACTTGATATAAGAACGCCTAACAGGTTATTGTCGGATGTTCTGCTGCCTCTGTTGGTTCAACCAGCCGAAGATTTTCATTTTCTATGAGAATGTTTCATATAAACGTTCTTTTTCGTTAAAAAAGCCATTTTCAGTGTGTGTGTGTAAATGGAATCGCTGTAAACGCAGGCAAAAAGACAAAAATATTAATGACAGAGGTCGGGGCAGAGCACAAGGACAAAGGAAAACTGTCTGTCTTTGAATTCCGTAGCGCCCGACGCGAGCAACGTATTGGATCGTCACGCTAGCTTCCCTTGTCACACAATCCAACTAGGGCGAGAAAGATTGCATGACAAGGCTAAATAACGCATCGATGCTATCCGTTCTGCAGTTTAGGCCACGTTTAGCCACAACCACCTATAAAAACTGCAAGAGTCGATCAGAGAGTTTCAACATTTTCTAAAAAAACAGGCCGTTGATATTTACAATTCTTGGACTGAAAGGAAACAAGGAATATGATGAGAAGCTGTTGTACGATGATTCTAAGGCACGAACCATTATTTTTTTGAGGCGAGGGGGGTCTGGTAATTTCCATAATAATTCCTGCACAGTTGAAAAATGCTGGGAAAAAATCGCATGCAAGAGTAGCCATGAGGAAAAAATCGAGCAAGTGCCTTCTACTATCCAGCCCCTGTGTTTTGAATTTTAAAAAATAACGCACAAGCCTTTTCCCACCAAAAAAAACTAATGCACAACCGAAAGGTAAGAAAAAAATTATGCCCCAGAAAATTGCCCAACGCCCCCCTCCCCTACAAAATAATGGTCCGTCTCTAAACAGCTATAACCTCTTATCGTCCTGTTGTGTAAAGTTGATATTATAGAGTATCTGATTCTCGTAGAACTGGACTAGTTTGTGAACTTTAAAACTGAACCAACTACTAATAAAAATAAATAAAATGAATTAATACACGAGCGAGCACCGTAATCTAACGGCCTTTAAGGAGTTTTCGCACATGACTGAAAAACGCAGTTTCTGATATCAGGATACCAACTTTTAAATATATTATTACTGTTCTGCTTGAAATAATTTACATCTATCTGAGAATCAAGTGTTGCGTGCAACAAAAAGTATTTTCACTAAGAATGACGCTCTTTGACGAAATCTGACCTTGTCTGTATTGAAAACTTGTCGCCCAGTACAGCTTTCGCATCGCTAAAGCGAAGAGTCAACTAGTTTGAGTTTGAGTTTTGAGTCAACTAGGCTAATAACTTCAAGTAATATCGTGGCCACTGTTGTCTTTGTATTACAGCGATTCTGTTTGCCAAGATGCCATTGAAGATATTTTAGCGGTAGAATTACAGGCTAAAATGCTCTCCTTAAACTTCTAGTTTTCCCTTTCGACAATATTCTCCCATTTTGTAAACGTTTTTCTCTTGTCGATAATTGTATAAAGCTGTTCCACTCACCAATCGCTCTCATAGTTCTCGGGTAAAATGTTCAAAAGCTATGATCAAAATGGTGTAAAAATATTCAGAACAGACGAGATCCTGATACGCTGAAAAGACTGAATAATTAAAATGAAACAGTTTCGTTGGCTTGGGTTAACAGACTGACTCGTCTCCAGTCGTCTTCATACAACTTCATACAGCGCGCGGCACGGGGCGAGGTGGAAATGCCTTGCGCCATGTCGCGTGTTCCCATCTCACCCTGCGCCCCCGCGTCGCCCCTTGCCACATGCTGTATGAAGTTGTATGAAGACGACTAGGGACAAGTCAGGGTATACGGATGTGTCCATTTACACGCTCAATATCTTCCTGGCATGTAAGTTGTCTGACGTAACTAAACAGAGATCCTTAGAACGCCTGTGATTGGTAGTTCCTTGGGTTTGAGGCCCTGTCCAAACTACGCTGGATAAATTTCAAAAACGTTTTCAAATTCCACCGGTTTGAAAAGCGTTTTCGACAAGCTCCGTTTTCGTTATGGATTTTTGTGTGGATGGTAGGCCTAAGCTGCGTTTTCAAATTTCTCTTGTGTAGTGTGGACGGAGCCTGAATTTCCGCGGGAAAGAAACAACCAGACACACTAAAAAGGATCCCCCGAAGCGACGTCATCAGTTTAAAATGGCCATTTGATTCGTTCAACTTCATTACCAGGCTTTCTCTCCTCTGCCTTCCTTGATGTCGAGGAGAGGCAAAGGAGAGAGAGAGCCTGGGATCGAGATTGCGATTCCGTCAGTTGTAAACCACTACCCTAGAAACAGCGTTGAAACATTCCACTAGCTGAAAACAGTCAAACTGAAATCAGCGACGCCCAAAAGAGTTCCTTCCTTAGTACCTCCCTGCAAATAAAAATTCCCTCATGAGCGTGGCCTGCTCGTTATAATCAGTTGCTGTAATGTCTTCCAAAAAGATCTTGGTTGGCGCTTGCTGTAAATGCTGTGTGATAGTCAAGTTATCTGGTGACAGTATGCAAATATGAAGTCAAATATTTCTCCATTCTACAAGTGGTGAATATGATCGTAACAGGGAAACAACCTTTGTGGAAAGTTTTTCCCTTGGAGATCCTGTGACACAAAGTGCAAATATTTGACGCGTTGGAAAACTTTCCCAAGATTGCGTGACTAAAATCTCTGTCCACGGTTTATCACGCAAGCGACGTGAAGTCCGATGTTCTTCACTCATTGTTCTCCTCACACGCCTAAACGAAACTTCGTACGCCAAACGGTCATCCTGACCCAGTTCTTCACTATAAATAAATTCCCAAGTGCTTTTTGCCCCATTTCTCTTGTGCAGATTTCCTCTGTCCATAGGCGCACGGATCTGGCATACGTACCACTATCATCGATTCTACAGCTGTTGTTTTGGGATTATTCGTCACGACAGGATAGCCATGCTTCTCCGGCGCGGTGTAAGCGCATCTGCGCTCTTAGAGCGATACAAGGTAGTTGGATTACAATCTAGCATATTGTCCTCACATACACTTGAGAGAGCCTGCAAGAGGAAAACAAATAATATTGTTGCATCTCTATTTTTCACCTGATTCTGGATATGAAGATTAAGACCCCCATCTACACTACACCGGAGGACTTTGAAAACGGAGGTTTAACTCTCAAAATTCATCCAATGCTTTTCCTCCACAATACGTCGGAGAAATTTGAAAACGCAACAATCACTAGTCATTTTAGATTTGTGCTTAAGGTAATTCCTCTGAAATAAAAGTGACAACAGATTTTTGTTCAAACTTTGTCCACTGAATATTTGTCATATGATAACTTTTTAACAATTTTGAAATAAAAAAGGGGACTGCCCATGCTCATTAAGGAGCAGTGAGGCATTGAAAATGTCCCATTTTGGCATTATTTAAAGCTTATTATAAAAACGCATTCCCAGTAATTGTAAAATCTTTGTGAGCCCAGACTCATAAGAACACGCATTAAACTACAGTCAATACATTGTGTCAGACACAAATAAACATTTTAAGTTTGATTCAGACAGAAAGCTAAATCCTTGATTAAAAATTTGAACCAAATTTCTTGACGTGGTTACCGACTGCAAAATAGAAAAGACCGCAGTGTATCTACTATTTTTCTTATTTATTCAATTTTTAGCAATAGAAATTAGATCAGTCTTTTCTCACGCAAAGCTTATGATTAGTTGATTACAATGACTGGAAAAAAAAATTGGGGTGCCCGTGCTCGTTTGTGAGCTAGAGCCATTTTTCAACTGACAGAGCTCAATATCAAGGCAAATCCGTCATGTTTTCAATATGTGCGTGCACGAGCGCGCGCTGCTGACGCCATAAATTATGCGCAGTAAGGATGCGCGATGCAAATGTGAGGAATGACCTTAAGGAAGACTCGGGCAGAGAAATCACGTGATTATCGTGACATCATCGTTGTTGAAAAGCTCCATTTTCAAAATGTTTTCCATCCACATGAAAATGAAAAGCTGGCGTTTTCAAATTCCTCCGGTTTGAAGAGCGTTTTTTAAAAGCTCCGTTATCGCGACGGATTGGCGTGGACAGTGGACCAAACTGAAGAAATATAGCTGCGTTTTCAAATTTCTCCGGCCTAGTGTGGACACTGCCTAAGACCGGGATGTTCTTTCGGGATTTTCTGGATTCATCAGTTCCTTTGATCCACCATGATCCTAGTGACCAGAGTTGAATTTTGTCACGATGGCCTCGGATTCTCATTCTTTCATGTTTATTGTACAAGTACACACTTAGAGACAGGAACCATTAACAGCAAAATCTCACCTCTAATTTTCTCGCTCTTTCCTTGCTAAGTGGCTCCAGAGGAAAAACCAAATCGTTGGCATCAGCAAGTGAGCGTAAGTCAAAGTAATATTTAGCGTAGACACTTGACGGTACATTAATATTAAACTGCAAAAGCTCTAAAAATGCTCTCTCCAATTCATTCCTGCAGAAAAGAAATCAATGAGACTGTGTCAAAATTAGTATTCAGCTTCAATGTCAGTATTATGATGCAGTTGAACCCCGCTATTTCGAACTCTAAGGGGAAACGAAGAATAGGTCGAAATAGTGGGAGTTAGAAATAGCCGATAGTAAATGACTCAGGGACAAATGATTTTGAGTTCGAAATAATGGGGGATTCAAAACAAACCGAGTTCAAATTAGTGGGGTCTGACTGAAGTATCAAAAGAGCTACATCACGGTTTCCACAACTTGAAAAGTTTACCCTAAGTTTTGCATGTTCATCGTTTGTAATCCCTGTTAATCTTTTCCATCCTTGACTATCCTTGTTCCTTTACGGTTGATTGTTATCTCTTTGGTGTTTTTCTATCTTAGTAAACTACTATTTTCAGGTTTCCTTCGATCTAAAGTATTTTACATGCAGCCAAAATAACTCAAAATCTCATGACTGAGCTCCTTTAAACTTTTATCAACTTACATGTCTTCCACTGTTATGTCTTTCAAAATTTGGCAATAGTCCACATTCCACACTGTCAAGAGAAAAACAAATCCCAGTCAGAGTAAGAAAGTATTTGTAAAACTGTGCTTCAATGTTTCCCAGCATATGTGGGCCTGTGCCAAAATTTGAGTTCAGCTTAAATATTTAATGAAGTACAGTTGGACCCCACTATTTCAAACTCTCAGGGGAAACGAAGCATAGTTTGAAATAGCAGGGGTTTGAAAACACCTAGTTTGAATTAGTGGGGTACAACTGTGTGAAACTTACCGGTACATCAACTTCTACAGACACCGTCTAAGACAAGGCTCTTTGTTAAGGTGAACGACTCTTTCACATAGAAGGCCCCATGTGGAGGGGGGGAGTAGATCTTAGTATCCCACATCCAATTAATGCTTGGTCTAAATATCCTGTACATTGTTAATTCCAATTTCAAAAATAAACAATTTTCCTACTTGATATCCGGAGGAATCTGTTCTAGATAACTATCCCATATCAAATTAATGTTTCCCCCAAAAGTAACCTTTATCCCTTTTATTTTTTACCTAAATCTCCTGTATCCTGAAAACCCCTAATAAGGCCTCACAAAGGACACCTCTCTAAGGAAGGAACCTTTAAAAGTAGATATCTCTATGGTTAGACAGACATTTGTCACTGCAAGGTGTGTCTCAACCTTAGAAGACATAGAGTTTAACTGTTCACAGCCTCTCTATTTTCAAACGCATGCAAAAGAAAAAGCGAGCGTGGAGCATGAGGGAGTGGGGGCAGGGAAGTGAGTGAAGCAAGCCAAATGAAGAATGGAGAATCTTCTTAGTCCCCACCCCCCACCCTGTCAAGTCTTCCACTCTGTGCTAGTGTCCAGTTTGATCACGATTCTATCCCCGCATTCAGTGATTGAATAAAAATATGAGAAAATAGAGGGTGCTGGACAATGTGTAGTTCCAGAAAATATCCATACCTCCCCATGGAAGGGATTTTTTCTAACATCTCCCCACCCCTCTGGAAATTCCAGTTAAGCTACATATCTTTCTTTAAATTTTTTGGTCTTCCAGAAACCCCCCACCCCCCAGGAAATTCCAATTCCTTCTGTGAGGGGAGTATGGACATTTTCTGGAACTGCACAATACAGAACCAGTGTCAACACACAGCATAACAATACCTACCAGCTTGGTCATCCCACACTTTAGATGACAGTAAAATAGCACCTAACAAAATCCTTTTCCAGTTTCCTGGATGCACGTCGATCTCAGCATAAGTCAAAAGCCTTTCAAGGTAAACCTGACGTGTTTCGTGGAAATAAACAAAATCAAACATCTGAGAATGAACTGTAAGAGCCACTGACAACACACTCCTCTCCAATAAGGGGGGAGGGGGGGGGGGAGCATGTGCAAGGTGCCAAATGAACGTCTGGCTATGGTCAGTGTCTTTATGTTATCGTTTTGTGTTGTATTCTTGGGAAAGCACGTAACTTTAATTGCGCCTCTCTGCATCCCATAGAACATATAATATTATTATGTTATTGAACTAGCGTAGACCCCTATTGGAGAAGTATTGGTTGGGTCCTTTTTCAAAAAAAAAAAAAAAAAAAAGATCTCCAGATATTTTAAGGTAACCCTTCAGTGAAGGAAGTAGTTCCTGTTAAGGGTTCTCCTGTCAATACTTGTAGTCTTTTGTACTGCCAAACTATTAACTATTAAAGTTTAGGTATATAAAATCGATATTTTTGAACATCTATGCAAATAAGACTTACAAGTGTGATAATTGCACACTCTGCGGTGAGCTGAGCGGCATGAAACAGGGT
The DNA here is from genome assembly GCF_042242905.1 of Orbicella faveolata. Lineage (NCBI taxonomy): Eukaryota > Metazoa > Cnidaria > Anthozoa > Scleractinia > Merulinidae > Orbicella > Orbicella faveolata. The sequence goes on along the minus strand of NW_028301542.1, from coordinate 4,906,953 downwards.
TTTGATAAACTTGTAGATATGCCTGTGTTCTGGATCCACTCTGTCATAATAATCTGGTACAGGATCATGCTAAAAAAACAATAAAAGAATTCCAACATTTAGTAATATATCAAACATGAAAGACCGTATGTGTTTGACCACATTTCCAAACACCAAGCAGAGTGTTAAAAATTGACGAACTTTGAGGTATTTGGAAGTGTAGTCAAACAGTTTAGAGTGTTTGATATATCTTCCCTATCAAAACAAAAACTAAGGAAAAAATGGAGATATAAAATTGTAAAAATCTATGCTAATTAAGATCAGATATCCAAACACTGTCACCATCTTGATTTCCTTTTGATGGAACTTGATGGATCATTAATGAGTTTGAGAATTGGTTATCCGACTCAGTTTTGAAGAACGGAAAAGACAATATACAAAATCTTCCAAAAAGAAACCGCATTACTATCTATTGAGATTACTAACAATGATAGAGACTAATGGTGATCATTGAGAATGATTTATCTGCAATACAGCTAATTAGTAAATTAAATAATTGATGGTTGCTGAGTTGTTACTGAGTTCTTATCAAGGGCTTCATTAAGGGTCAGGCACCGGACAAATTGACCTGCTGTGGGGATGATTTTACCTGCCTAGTTTGACCATCTAGAGGAATGTTTTTCTTATAAAGAGTTTCAATTTAAAAAGTTTTGCCCGTCTGTGAAAACCAGTTGCCTTCTTGCTGAAAACGTTAATGAAACTCCTGCATGTCTTGTTTCAAAGAAATTTCATCCAGAGCCACAAATATAGTATTTTAGTATAATTTGTCATAATAAATAACTATGCTACATTTATACAAGTAACAGATCTAGAAATCTTCCAACTTTGCCACTTTCCTTACCGTAAGGGGGTGAGCTCTTTCATCAAAGATATCAAGAGATCGCACATCTCTGTCTCTGTAGGGACACAATGAGGCTTTTTAATGCTATGACATTCAAAATTACAAAACATTGAAGCTGCTCTAAGGCATTAAAGTTTTGGAAGCCTTTCTGCATATTTGCATATGGTAATTTTGATGTCTTGGTTCCCAAATCTAAAAAATTATTATGTGACGTTGAAGTTCTTGACAGACATTAAAATAAGGAAACAAAAACTTTGAAAATAAATTCAAAGTGGATACTATTTATTATCTTATGAAGCAGTGATGACATTTTTTACTGCAACATCATCATAAAGAAATGTGGTTTCCCAAGATAGCAAGTCCATTAGGTCTTCAGTGGGGCTTATCATGATGCGGTTTAATTTTTCAGTTTTCTCAGATTTCAGACAAAAATAATTACTCTTTTCTTTAAAACAGACAACACAATATCCCACCTGTTCTTTATGTGGTAATATATTGCCAAAGCCACACTGCAAACAAATGAATACGAGAATTATTTAACAGGAAGAAATAGGTAACATAAAACTATTTTTAGAGTCAAATTTCAAAGAATGGTGATACAAGGTTCCACAATTCAAGCAATGACTGAGCAAATGACTGTCTAAGTGATTAAAAATATTTACAATAATCATAATCAACACCATTTGCAGTGATAAATATTTCACAGATCCATTAACCTTGTCAAAAAAATGGACCAATTAAAATGTTAATTTCAGAAGATAACAAAAATAAATTAATTGAAAAAGTGGTATTTGTATACAGTTTTAGTTTTTTTAAACAACTGCAATTTGTTGCGCTCCGAGCTGTTTAATCAAGAGAGAAGATAACTTGGGAAAAATAAATTTTATGCACACCAATAGTTCAGAAGCCAACTGAAGATCATGCTCTAGTGTAAAGGAGCAGATTACAATAGTAGATGGTCTACTGAGTTTTCTGGGCACATGTCCATGTTAATACACATCTGTTTCCTAAACCAACACAAAGTTCGCCCACTCATCAGTTAACTTTGGATCCATACACACTCTGACAGTTTATCCATGTATCCGACTGTATAATTAACTGAGTGTATAATTAACAATTATTGGATGAGGTTAAGCAAAATATTATCATGAGTTGTCAGTGGAATGTTTTATCATTCGTTCACCCAGTTTGGTTTCATATTTAAATCACTCTCTGACAGTTCAGGGAAGCAAACTGCCACTGTTTTATGATATTTCACCCAAGCGCATGGTTTCAAAAACACATTTAGATGATAGTTCACATGAGCAGACCATTATTTGTAGGCAGTTATTTGCAGGTCACGTGGTGGGTTCTCGGCCAATGAAAAGTAAGGGGAAAATGTATCCAATGATAATAACAATTATTTTTATCAATTATTCAAAATGTAAAATACCTCAATGTCAACAGGGCTAAAAAAAAAACTTGAATTCCAGCTCACGTTTCTCAAATTTTGCTTGCTCTGGGCAAGTCTTAGTTTATTTTCTTTCTTTTTTAGTTGCAGATGACTTGCCTGGGCCCCTGCCAATCAGGCAAGAGAGAATAAAATTAAAGCTACTTGTCCAGCAGGAAAATCTACTTGTCCTGGGTGATTGGATGGACTTTTTTTGAGCCCTCAGATCTAATTGTAATTCTATTACTGTCACACATGACAGAAGCTAAATTTGCAAAAGATGAAAAACTAACTTTGATGTCAGAAATAATTTTATTACCATTTGATGGTGGATTTTAGGTTGGGCTGACTCACTGTACTGTCATCAAGGAAGATAGTTGAGCAGGAGCTAAATTTTCTAGTCAGAATTCCCTGGTAAAAGAAATTACAATGTTACTGTAAGGTACAATTTGCAAAAAAAAAAAGTATTTCTGTATTTCTGAAACTTTCACCCTTTATTTCTAAAATTAAAAGTTGCTCTCTGTTTTTCAGGATTCTTTCTGAGGCTAAAATTGATTTTAAAATCACTATTTAGGCAAGTTTGATTGCCCTTCTTCAGGAATTGAGAAAATTAATAAAAGTAAATATAACAGACTGACTGTTGACTGTTCAGTCCACCATATGGCCTTTTAGATTCTCGATTCCTGAGGAAGGCAGGTCAAACTTGCCAAAACATTGATTGTAAAATAAATTTTAACTAATTCAATTTTAATAAATTTTAATCCTAAAAAACAAAGAGCCCTTTTTACAATGGAATTCACAGACTTGAACATGTTTACACCAATTATGAAAGTACGAGACTTTAGAAGCTTCACAAACCCTGACCTGCCTTTAATTGAAGCTAAATTCAACCGACCAAGCCAACCAGTTCGTAGTCTCTTATATAATAAAACTGACTTGTTTTACCTTGATGGCTTGCAGGTCTCTATGTGTAGGTGAATACATAATTGACCACTAATGAAATACTAATTGGACCGATGAGGTAGATTCCAAAACATATTAAAATTATTACGTTAGACATGTCACACATTGTTAGTACTTAAACAAATTTTAAATGATGTTGTGACAGATGTAATTAAAAATTAGCCCCCTATTGACTCATGGTAGTGACATTTTATATTTTAACACATTTTATTGTTAATTGAAACTGATATAATTTCTGTTTGATTTTACCATCAGGAATTTTTAAGAGATGGCTAGAAGTGTTAAGTATACTTAATTTATCTATAAACAAGATAGAGGCTATGTAGCCTGCTAGCCGGCATTAACATGGTTGGGCTTTTGTTGTGGCCACAAACAAGGAGACTGTAGAAACAAAAGTGGTAATTTTGTGTAGAGGAAGTACAAATGTATCAATTTAAAGCATTGATCTAATGTTGGCAATCTTGTCCACCACATTAGTAGGTTTGAGGGTGTACCAAAATACTCATGTGTCAGACCACGCCTTTTGTCCTTACCCCAACTCCGTTTCTCTTTCTTGAGTCACTTCCTGTTGAAAATGTACGTCTCCCGGGAAATGTTCCATTGTTACCTAGTATGGAATGTCGCATGTTAAGACATATCATGAGTTTTTGATGGAAATAATGCATGGATATAAAATGTTACATGATCAGGATGAAAAATTAGCTGCAAATGTTTTGAAACAGTTTTTTGTTGTTGTTTTTCTTTTCTTTGAAGCATGCAGGAAATAACAAGATCTAGAACACTCCAAAACACTTGTCGAATATGGCGATATGGTTTGTGTTTTATGTAAATATCTCCATGCCTTGCAACTACTTTACCTTACTTTGTTAGAGCTTTTCTAAATGCCCAAGTAGATTAAATTTCATAAATATGTCACGATCAGGGGTTTGCATATGGTAATCTATAACTTAATCCATTATGTCTTTTTGATTCTCAAATAAGTAATGTTTTTTTGTTTCTTCCAGCAAATAATCATTAATAAAATTATTGATACAAAGAGGTTTCTGCAATATCACTTTTTTAGAGAAAAAAATAATTTTTTGAACAAACATCAGCAGAACCCGTAATTTTGAAGTTGACAATCTGTCATAACCTTATATTAAGAGCATTCACGAAATTTGAAAAATATTCCGAGGGAATTTCATAATATCACCAAGCCTTCTGTAAGCTTCTTTCGAATTGTCACGTATAACATGTGGTGTTAGGTCAAAGCAATTGACCAAAAAAATAAGATTTTAATATCACGGATTTTAAGAGATCCAACGTGAAGTGGAAATGAATTAATTGCGGATAAACGTGAAATTTCTTTCGCGAAAAATAGCTTTTAAAGCTTACAAACGTAAATTAAGCTCATAGTTGTGACGGAAATCGGCGAGAGACGAAGTAAGCTTAAATATGAAAAAATAAATTTGCAGTTGTATTAATTTCAAGACTTGCAAAGAATAACAAGAATTTTCATGTCGCACTGAAAAAAAAATTGGGCTAGAGATCTTTTAATTCTTTATGCGAAAAGAACATGAACCATAGCATAAGGCTTAAGCTTAGCTTACTACATGTGAAAGCTGAGTAAACTTATAAGAAAAAGACACAACTTTCTGCAAGCAATGGAACCAATTTCAGTTGCTTACATGTGACTCGGAGATGATCGGACTCGCTCAAGCTGTTCAACGAATTGTGAAATTAGCTGTCATTTGCCTTACCTTGATTAGAAAGTGATCTGTGCAAGAACAACGTCCCCTTGTGATTTGAAAGATCTACAAAGAAATAAGAGGGATAAAATCCTAAACTGTCCGTCCAAATCGCCGTGATATGTAGAGTTAAGCTAAGATCAGACGTATCACCATAACATATCACCCTTGAACAAACATTTTGCTTGCCGTTACCTTCTCTGTCGCTAATGTGGGGTAGTTCAAACGACTCATTCGCAAGCCCTGTTCTGTCATAAGGCTCACTTTTGGCCATAGCCCCTCCGCGAGGCGAAGGAAGAACACAACAGTGAATGTTGCCCATAGTCAACGATTGCAGTTACCCCGCGCCAAAGCAAAAACCGGACTTTACGCCGCAGAGCCAACAACTACATTATAAAAAGCTGTCGATTTGTAGCTTCAAAGACTTCTTCGGGAGACATCGGGATCTCCAGTCTTCCTTTAGAAGGAGTTTTCCAGATAGAAGATCGAGTTTGGATACCTCTGAACAGCGAACAACAAACAGACTCAATCAGATGGTTCTGGATTTTGATTGGCCAACGGCTAAAAATTACGTCATGGATTGATCATATATGGAGACAATTCTGGATAAGCCTGGAACTTTTTTCTGCCTGGGAAAATATCTTATAACCCGACATGTATCCGTATCATTTTCAACGTAAACTCTAGACATATTTAATTTTTATTAACTCTGTATTTTAATTTTTTTAAACTCTTTTTTAGTTTTTTTATCTTTAATCTCAATTTTTACCTTTCCCTAAATATTAGGCTTTAAATTTTTCTCAGAGAATGGACGAGCTTTTTAATTTTGTCGCCATGAAAATATTGATGATGGCAGATGATGATGAAAATGTTAGGAGAATTTAAAGAATATAAATAAATTAAAACTCATTTGCATTTATGCCTCAAGCGCCCGGGAAAGTTAATAACAAAAAAATTACCACAGAGACCAGGAAACAATGAAATGGCTGAAGTGCTTGTATATTTCCGTTTGGTTATTCTCATATTAGTATGTTTTTATTTCAGGAGTTTTCAGTGAAGCAATCGCATTTGACCTTAGCGGCGCGGTGCAGCGGTCTGTATATTGTAAGAGAAGTACTGGGTTCTACTTAGCAACCTTCTCTTGACGACCACAGTCAAGGGGCCATATTTACAATATCTTGCGCTACAGCAAATTAGCAACGATTTAGTAGGCAAAAATAGTTTCCGCCGCGATGTATGACGACGACGACGAGCCAGAAGGTCCAAAGAGCTCATTTACAACTTATCTTTCGGAAGGAAATGTGCATTTTAATCAAGGAGAATATAAGAAAGCTCTTGATAGCTACACACAGGTAAAGATCTCTCTACTAAATGAGCTTATATCTCCTGAGTTTGTACATGTTAGATAGTAAGAGTTTGTTTCTTTGTTATTGTATCCTCGAATTTCGAACGTTCTTTCAAGGAAGAAAAGAAGGAAATTATGTGACATTTGCTTGTAAAAATATAAGTTTGGCTGATGTCTTAATAAGCTTATGCATGTAAGCGTTGGTATAGTTTGATTTTGACTAGTCACAACTTCAGTTGTAACCCTACACGTAACTGTCAAATGAAGGTGAAATGTAGAACGTATGATTAAATGCTTTGTCTAGTGGTATGACCTAAACATTGGGTTGAGAAATAGAAATAGTCAAGAAACAGACTGTTAGTTATCAGCGAATAATTGCAAGAATGTTGGCTTAATAAAGTAATAAATCTGTTCCTTGTGACAGAACTCTTTCATTTTAATTCATCATAATAATTTTGCTAATTTTGCATCAAATGACTGGTTGATCATTGACAAACTCTCGGAAAGTATCGGAAAGTAGTGTGCATGCACTAGTGGGGTCTCTAGTGGGGACACATAGTGAGAACACTTGAACTGGGACATATATTTGTAAATATTTTGTTAACTATAGGATGAGAGCTCTTCATATGAAGAAGAGTATTCAGTGAATTTTGCATAGTAAAAACAGTAGTCATGTACATAAATTATGTGAAGGGCCTTCATTCTATAGTCACCAATTAAAACAATGCACAACAAATGTGTTCCTAGTTTGAGTGTACATACTGTAAGTTACACCAGACTTCTCTAATGTTTGGTTGTTCCACTCTAACAACATTGTAAACAGTAATTGGCTGCGGGCAAAAATGACCATCTAGTTTACGAATATGATCCAAGCTATTCCCCCCCCCCCCCACCCCCCAAAAAAAGATCTGAGCTATTGCTCTGATTCTTTACAAAAAGATGTCATAATCGGCCACCTATGCTAATAGTAAAACTGCCTTCTTCAAAACTTTGATAGCGCTGCTCTGAATATCTGTCTACTATAAAACACAGTAGAGATCCTTATCTTGATCATGTCATGAGTTGCACTATGTTTTTGTTCTTTACAGTGTTATGCTATTGTTATGCTTTTGTTTAATAATTTTATAGGCACTTGAGTTACAGCCCGGATATAAAGTTTGCCTGGTCCAGCGGTCAAAGTGCTACTTAAGACTGGGTGATCCTGATGCTGCGTTGAGAGATGCTGAAGAATCACTTGTTGAAGATAAAGAATACAACAAGGTTTGAAAAACTAATACTGTTTCATCCTGCCTGAGGAAAATCCTTTTTCTTTCTGTAGTTGATTACTGTACCATTAAGTAACTCTTACTGGATGGGAATCCAAGTCTGTTGCTAGTAACATTTTATTGGGAGGTTCCTACAGTTTGTTGGTTGTCATTTCATGAATGTACATCTTTGTTTGATGTCTAAACACTGTATATATACCATATTTAAAATATTCGAATAAGCATTCAACCTCAAATTAGTACCCACCTCAAATAAGCACCCATCCCAAACTTCCCGATCAGACAATATATTCTTTTGCTTTTATTCTAGAGGTTGTGCCACTGCATGTCCTCTGCTGATGTTGCTTGAATTTGTTTGATTAATTTTCAGGGACTTTACCAGAAAGCAGAAGCCTTGTATTCCAAGGGTGACTTTGAATATGCCCTGCTATATTATCACCGTGGATACAAGTTGAGACAAGACCAGGAAGAGTTTAAGCTTGGCATTCAGAAGGCCCAAGAAGCCATTGACAATGCTATTGGAAGTAAGAGCTACAGGCTTATTTATTGTTGTTTTTTGGTCAATAATGTGTGAACCATTGTGTATTAAAAGTCACAAGTAATTCCATCATGTCAATGATCAGTGTGCAAAGACTTTTCAGTCTGACTACTGGATTCTGTCTGTCAATTGCCTGGTGGGCAAGGGAAGTTTTTGGGAAAATTTTATGAGGACAGGTGATGTACTGTCAATTAAAAGTGCTGTTTACAAGAGATGAACGTTTTAGGAGCTAAGGAGAGTGATTTTCAGGCTAGTGCATCTTTAGTTAGTAAATGTTAGAGCCTACCCAAACTCAAAAATTTGTTCTTTTTGCACCCTGATGATGCACTTTGGCAGAGGAAAAGGTATAATTGGTCTGAATTCCATTCAACTCTAAACTGCACCCCCCCAATCTTTCTGTTTGATTAAACATTTCTTTTCCATCCACTTTATGGTCAATTCAAGGAGAAATAATGAAATGAATTCAGACAGATGCATTTGCCATTTCTTGTATTTTTTCTTATATTTTTTATTGTATTTCTTTATTGGAATCAGGAACTCTGCTTTTAGGCTTGGCTTAATCTATATATTATGGGAACAGTTACTGTTTTATACCAACTGTAAAATGCAAAAGAAGATCACCTTTAAGGAATGGATGACTGTTCTGTTTATAACTTTAGAGTCTGCAGCACTATTAGAGAGTATGGGTGATAAGCCCTTTGCAGCTGGAGTCATGTGACCAAATTTTTCCAAATTTTTCCTGTATTATGAGCTGTACACTGTAAATTGAAGAATGCCAGAAATGGAAAGAGCATATATTATATAGAAAATACATAAATGGCCAAGTTTGAGGCCCCTGGCATGAAGGAGTGAGTTTTAATACAAAGGTTTGAATTTTCGGAAAATTTAGAGGATTTGTGGGGAAAATCTTCTTAAAAATCTTCTTATTTTTTAAAAATTCAGACCATCATAAAATCTCATGCTTTAATTATGGTGGCCTCAAACTTGGCCATTGTGATATTTTCGAAATGCTTTTTCCATTTCTGGCATTTGTAAAGTCATAACCCATAATTTTATGAAAAGAAGGTCACTTGATGGCTTTAATAGCTGCAAAGGGTCTGATGATAAGTCAAAAGATTGATTCTCCACGTGGTAGAAAACTATGGCAAATTTGTGTAAAACTCTGAATTAGAACTCTCTAAAATTTTTCTAAAATAATGTTGATGGTACTTGCTTTTTAGGTAAGGCCAAGGTTAAGCTGGAAAACAAGGGAGATTTGTCTTTTTTTGCTAAACAAGATGAAGCGGTAAGTATTCAACATAATTTATTTGAGTCTTCTTTTTGAACCCTGTAGGAAGTTTTTAAACCAACATCCTACTTGCTTACCGTGGAATGGCAAACAAGTGTGCTGAGAGTCTACAAGTGTGTTAAAATATGAACATTCAAAGTCAAAATCAAATACATGTGATGTGAAAATTGGAGATTTAAACAACTTTAGGACCTCATCCAGCTGACCATCTATCCCTAGAGATGTTAAGGAGTACATGTAGTTTCATCCCGTAGTGTTCTATCGTAAGTTTACCGATTTTGATCTTTTTACAGAAAAAGACAACCAAGGGCTATAGCAAACCAACCACTCAGGCAGCAAGAAATCAACAACAGGCAGCAAACAGAGGAAAAAACACCAAAAGCCCAGTTAAATCAGAGAAAACTGTCAAGAAAGTAAGCTAACCAGCCATTACTTGTAAATAGTTCAGATGCTATAAAATGTAAAGTCTGTATATGAGCCAAGTGGCCCATCAAGGCTGGTGTTTATCTCTGGTTTCTGTTGTATGAAGTGACTAGGAGTATTTCTAACCCCCCTCCCCCCCTGGATGGGATGCTAGTCCATCAAAGAACTACCCCCAACATTAAATTTGCCAGTACCATTTACACAACTGGGTGGAGAGAGGCACTGTGAGAGTGAAGTGTCTAGCCCAAGAACACAACACAATGTCCCTGGCCAGGGCTAGAAACCAGACCGCTCAATCCAGAGGCAAGCGCCCTATACTAACCATGAGGCCACTGTGCCTCAACAACAGATGCTATTGATGCTTCAGATGCTGTAAACACAGCTAAAATCCTGGGAGGGTGAGAGGAGTCTGTGTATGTTACTTACAGATGGCAATCAGTTACTCACATTTTCCCTCTTCATGTAACGATTTGTTAGAGAAAATAGTGGGCATCAATTGTTGACAATTCTACACACTCTGTAAGTAATATTTCTTAGGCACATTTTTTTTATTTCCTTGCAGCTCTTAGGAGAATTATATGCTGACAAGAAGTACCTTGAGAAACTCATGGATGATCAAGGTACAATGGACAAGTACTTCGGAATCATTAATATACAATTAAATTAAACATAACATGTAGTAAAATCATAGGACCACAAAGTGCATTTTCATCTTTGCATCCTGCAACCTTGACCAAAGTTAAAAGTCTAGTTTCATTGTGAATTGAAGTGTTTCAGAAAAGTTATCTGCACTTCTAGCCTTAAAGCCTATTAATTAATACTGTTTTCATAATCTCATCAGTTTAGCCCGGTCTGTTTGAAAGGTGGATAATGCTATCCACTGGATAAATCACTATCCAGCAGATTTGCACAATTTGTTTTGTTAACACTTTTCCACTAGATAGCGATTTATCCAGTGGATAGCGTTATCCAGCCTTCAAAAAACTGAGGCCTGTAGTATATAATCATCCCATGGTCATTTGCACTAAGTATGATCTTTATTGTAATTTGTTTTTAGATTTTATTCATGGTAACAGCAGCAAGCCAATATATGATCTTGTACAAGAGGGCTTGAATTATTTAGACACAAGGATTGACTTCTGGAGACAACAAGAACCACTGTATGCTCGCAAGAACAAGAAACTGCCCCCTAGGAAACCACCACAAAGACAACTCCCCGCTGACACAACAAAATTCATCTTAAGATCATTGGAGGAAATAGATCAGGCATTGGCAGATGGTGATCCGGAGGCCAGTTTGAACAAGGCACTGTCAACATTAAAAACAGTTCAGTCTTTAGGAGCAGAAAGTGTCCCAAACAAAGCTGAAGTTGTTGGCAATTTATACTCTTGTATCGGAAACGCTCATCTTGAAATGGAGAATTATGAAGAAGCTTTGAAATACCATGAGAAGGATTTGAAGGCTGCTAAAAAGCTGTAAGTGATCATAAGACACAGATTGGTAATCTTATGTTCAGATCATTTTATTTCCTCTGTCCTCCAAAGTAGTTATTTTTACATAGGTATTAGAAGTTTTGTTCTTTGGTTCACTCACTCAGTTACTCACTCAGATCAGTAGCACGCTTGTCACGCACTAATGGAAAATCACAGATTTGCTTGAATCTTTTAAGAATTTCTTGGCGCACAATGATCAGATCTGCTTGAGACTTTCCAAAATTGTTACACATGTGTTAAAGATGGTTTTGGACTAAACAGAAGTAGAATAAAGGATTTTTGAAATAATATAATCGGAGCCGAATTGTTAAGTTAGCGACAAAAACATGGCGTCACACGTAACTCACGTGTGCTTCACTATTGTCTGTTCAATTGTGACCATAACAGTGTTTGGATTGTTTGGCCACATTCCAAACAGCGAGAAGAGAGTTGGAAATACAATGTACAGCAAAGTATTTTTGCTGAACTTTGAGGTTTTTGGAAAATAATGTGGTAAAAAACCATCTTGAGTGTTTGATATATCTTCCCATTCAAAACTAAAACTAAAACGAAAAAGGAGAAATAAAATCGAAAAAATCTATGCTAATTGATGTCAGATATCCAAACACCATCGCAGTCATGATTTCCTTTGTTTAAACTTGATGAATTATTAATGAGTTTAAGAAATATATCTTGAAACACTTTTTGTTGTTTCCTCCAAAGTGAAAGCAAAGAGGCTAAATCACGTGCATTAGACAACCTTGGAAGACTGTATGCCAAGATGGGAGAATACACTAAAGCTATTGATGCCTGGATGGAGAAACTTCCACTCAGTAAATCAGTACTTGAAAGCACGTGGCTCTATCATGAGATTGGCCGGTGTCATTTAGAGCTCAAGTACTATCAGGATGCAAAAGAGTTTGGTCAAAAATCATTGGCTGCAGCAGAGCAGGCTGACGACAAAGTGTGGCAGCTAAATGCAACTGTTCTTGAGGCTCAAGCGGAAGGTAATGTATCAAAATGTGATTTCTCCTTACTAGCTTAAAGCATAATTACAGTGGAAGCCTGTTAATCTGATCAACGACAGGCCACGAAAGTCTGTCCATATTAAGCAAGATGGCCGCTGGGGTTTCAATAATAGCTGGGTAGCAGGTAGATCCAACCGCTTGCAATGAGTGGACTACCCGCATGTAGCCGTCCTGGGTAACCGTACACAAATAACTAAGACCAGATAATTTCCTCGCAGCTAAGGATTCTCTTCATGACAAGAAATTTGGCAAAGTAAGTCTTATGTTATAGGTAAAGAAAAAGAAAGGTACAAGAAAAAACTTTCTAGTGTTAACCCAGCCTTTTGGACCACGAAAGATGAAGGAAAGTGTAACCTAACGCGCGAGGACAGTCACTTCAATATGAAGTGAAAAAATGTGCTAGGCACTGGGACTAAGCATCAATAGTAATGGCTGCCTAAAGGCAATCGTTATTGGCATATTTCACTCCAGCATCAAAACAAAAGAGGTCGAAGAAGAATGATTCTTCGCAAGGTTAGTTGAGTATATTGAAAGGGACACATTTTGATGTTTAAACTTTAATGTTATGCTTCTTTTTGTGGTGAAATATGATGTATCAATCATGAATGGATTTGAATATGAAGAATTAAAATACCACGTTATCAGCCTTGTCTTTCTAATCGACTGACTTCTAGGAACAACAAAGCAACATAAAAATAGGCCTCAAAACGCAGGAAAACGCATCTGTGAGAGTCTAGAATTTCAAAATCTCCTGGGCCTTCCAAGAAACTACCTGCCTGTTTTTCTAAACTATCCTCTTGTGCCAAAAATTATTGAAACCCCTGTGGCCATATTAAAGAAATGACTGATCTTTTAATATGATATTTTTGTTTGTTTTAGTAAAACTCGGTGATCTTCAAGATGCCCTACAGTCTTTTGAAAAAGCCTTAGAGCTGGCCAAAATCCTGGAGGATGATGCTGCTGAAAATGCCATATCCAAAGCCATTAATGACGTAAACAACAGAATTGCACAAGGTTAGTGAGTTAGGGTGGAGAAACCATGTTTTAATTACCCTTCTGAGCAAACCATGGCATCAGTCCTTGTAAATAAAAGGCATGTTTACAACATTTTCAACCTTTGCATCAATGGCACCTAAGTTTGAATGACAATACTTTACACATCCTTAGCCTCATACTTATGTTTCCAGACAAAGGATTTTTCACATGAATGTTAGCCTTAGGATACATTGTGTATGTGTAAGTATTGTTATTCAAAATTAGGCGCCGTTTATGCAAAGGTCTATTGCTTGTGGGATAAATCTTGACAAACCGAAAGAGCAATTTTTTTACTTGCTAACATAGTGTATTTTCTTCAGGGATCAAATCTGGTGAGGACAGTGCAGGAGATGAACAAAAAGACACAGAGGAAACCAATGCAGCAGAAGATGAAGAAAGTAAAGAAACAGAGGCAGAAAAACAACCCGAGGATGAAGAAGGGGTGAAGGAAAATCCAGTTGAAGAAAACACTGAAGAAGTGAAGGGAAACGAGGCCGGTGAAGAAAATGAGACAAAGGAGTCAGAAGAACAAGCACAGGAAGCAGCCGAGGAAGCAGCAGAGGAATCTAATGACGCAGCAAAAGATGTTGAACCACCAGTTGAAGAAGATGGAGTGAAGGAACAATAACTTACCTAAGTTTATTTTAATGGCTGTATATATCAATTAGTATAAATTATAATAAGTTCTTTCTTGATGAGTTCATCTTCTGTTTTGTAGCCAAAAAAACATAACTGCTTGTTCAATGTACATGTATGTTTTAGTTTTTACCCCACTACTGTGATTTTTTTCTGGCTTTTGTGTGAAAAAGTAGAGTTTAAAATAAGACATTCTTACTAATAACAGTGCAAGACTTTATTTTCCTTTAAAAGAGAATGTACATTACAATGCATTAAGTGTAATAAAGGTTGATATTTACACTAACTACAGACACTGTTTGTGTTTCTGTTAGAGAAAAGAAACAAGGGGAAGTCTGGGAGAAAGAGAAATGGTGTAGGATTTGTAGTGCTCTGAAACTTTCATGAGTGTTTCTCAAACTCCATAGGAACATGGAGAAAATTTTTCCTATCTCTTGTAGAAAACACTGAAAAAGGAGAAAATTCGCTGTTGAATTTGATTATCAAAATGTTAATTCTGGTGCCATCATTACATCAACAGCTCATACTAGTTCTGTGCTGTTTAGAATTTTAAAAATATGACTTTTGGCATTTGTTGTTTGTTAGGCTGTCTCTTAAATTATAATTACTTAAAATTGAAAGCTCGTGGGAAAGCTCTAATATTGAGAATTTACACTACTCATGATAATTCTTTCAGATATTACTTGCCTCAGGGTTCATGCAATCTTGAGAGAATTTTCAAATATCACACATAGTGTAAATCACAAATTTCTTACAATTACGTATTCCACTAACTCTCACTGATATAACACACCCTGCATATTATGAGCCAACCTGGTGAAACTACCCATTTAGAAGAAAGATATTACCCTACATTTGTCCAGGATAACATCAAGTGAAACAAAGTTGAGATGTAAGGAACTTAGTTTTAAAACTTAACAGGGTTAGGCTGCAGCACAGAGTCTATGTATGAAATAGATTGTTTCGATCAAGTGAAAAAAAAATTCTCTTTCAAAAGGAATTTTAGAGTCGGATGCCTTTCATATGACTTCTCTGAATATGGAAGTTTCCAGTTTGCTGAAGTCAATGTGAAGTTTTCTCAGCTTTCAGCCAGAGATGCTTATTCTGATTTATTAATTGCAAATTTTGGTATGGTAATGACCTAGCCAGAGCACTACTGAGGCTAATCAAAGTGCTAGTTTGGATAACTTGAGTGTTATTCAGGATAGCTGGAGTGCAACTTGACCATTCACTCTTGACTCCAAGGTTGTGTTCTATCAGGATCAACTATCAACTAATTATCCACCATCTTTATTCACTTATCACACTCACGATCACTTCGACAGTGCTGATCCTAGCAGTATGTAAGATGCCTGTCACATATGAACTTGCTCTCTATGAGTTCCTGTAGCTCAGTGGCTAGAGCGCCCGCCCGTCGGTCAGGAGGTCATGGGTTCAATTTCTGTCAGGGACTCAGATTTTTTCTGTTCCAAGCTTGTGTCAAGTTGATCAGTTCACTATTCACACTTCATATTTCTGGTTGTTTTTGTGTGTGTGTGTGTGTGTGTGTGTGTGTGTGTGTGTGTGTGTGTGTGTGTGTGTTCTACTGGAGAAAAACCATTTTCAGTTGGTTTGGTTGACCAACGTTTTCAGCCAGCCTCAAACCAGGTTGAAACATTCGAAAAAGCATTTGCGTGGTTACGTTGCATGATTGTAGTTTGCATATGGACTATTCGCAAGAGTTAATGCATTTCAACCGAAAACAATTTAATAACACGACCTTAGACACATTTAACATCAAAAAACATGGGACCTGCTATGATTCACACTCTGTATCCACTCACAACAGACAGTGGCTTACGTGTGCATGTATATCATTATAGTTTTGTAGCTACTAATGAGATGGGACTATATGCACAATAATTCCTGAGAATACAATTGACACTATTCCTCTGTAAGCCATCCTTGGTATTCCTGCTTTAAAGTCAGTCATTGCTCCAAGCTGCTTTGCCACATTTTGAAATTCTTGCTGTGAAGCGTAATGAACCTGCACCTCTGGGGCAAACACTCGCTTGTCATGGAACTGATCAACAGTGACAAGTGGTAGTGAATGCACACGTTCAACAAATGTTTCATCATAGTTCTCTTTCAATAAATAGGAAAGGTCGGTTTTTGTAAAAGGGTGTTTCTTGTCATTCAACTTGATAAATATTAAATGTTGATCAAAAAATTGCCCACGGCTCACGCCTTCTCTGCCAAAAGTCCTTGTACGTGGGATCTCAGGACGTATACATGACCTGTCTTTACGTTGAGGAGCTTCCCTCATCCAATCATCCCAAAATCCCAGTGGCCAGTTGGGTTTGAGCTCATCCCAAAGAGACTTGCGTATCATCCAGCCGAGTCCAGGGAAAAAGTCTGTTCTGTAGAGGACATCATTTCTTTTTACCATTCCTTCCTTCCCATTATCATTCCAAGCTGAGATACACCACAATGTAGGGTCTTTGTCCAGCAAAGGCTTTGTTGCAGTAAAGTACTCATAAAAGTCTGGTGCTAAAAGGGGCAAATAAGTTATCATTTAATTGTACATATCTATCATGATTCTCAACATGTGGACATAATGGTATCATAATCTATGTAACTAAAGAGAATGACCTCTATTGCTAAAATGTTTTGAGAAGCACATTAAAATTCAACAATAGAGGTTTTGAAACTCTCCTGATCATCAATTTTAATCAATTTCCGATATAAATCGATTCATTACTATTGATTATATTGATTGGAATTGACTTTATCAATGATAGGTTTTCCTTGATTGGACACGCCGGGATTTTGGTTGATATCAGTTGATCTGTGACCTGAGCAAACCAAAAAATGTTTTGGTCACCAACACTTACCAATATCTATGTCATCTTCAACAATCAACACTGTGTCATATCCCATGTGATCAAAAGCCTGTCCCAGGGCCCACTTGTAATGACGACTGATCTTGTAGTAACCCATCATTGAGCGCATGTTTGCAGGAACACCTTGAACATCCGACAGGTCTGGTTGTTGAATGAATGAAACTTGGGTTCCATACGATCTAATGATATCAGCTGTCGGCTGGTGACCACAATCTTGGCTCACAATAATGGGGAATTGTTTGGCTGAAGAGCGATATTGTAGAAGGAGATCTAAACAACGCTTCACTGTCGGTCTGTTACACGCTATAACAAGCACTGCAGCTACAAAATCACTTGCTGCAGTTTTTGTTGAAATCGCATCTCTCTTAGAAGAAATAGCAGTTTCATCTGTTCTCCGTCCTTCATTGAAGCCAATATTTTCCTTGATTTGATCTCCCCTTTGTGCTAAAGGTAAACTAGGTATAAAAACATCAGATTGTGCAGGTTTCTTTCGCAGTTTTTTAACTGCTTCAGCAATATCACGTAGCTTTGAATCTGGTCCCACGTTTGCTAAGTATCTGTCTGAGAGTTCCTTTAGTCTTGTTTTCTCGAGCTGATCCGCTATTGAATTCTTGTTGATAAAGCGGTAAAGGAGAACACAATTTCCAAGAACAAACACACAAACGGCCACGACAATCCACCATCCTTGTTTCGTTATGAACACTACTTTCATGGTGGCAGACAATGGGCGTTTAAGTTAGGGTACAGCAAGATTTCCAAGTTACGTTACGCGCCAGAGGCCATGTTTTTCTGGAACGATGACACGTAGCAACAACAACTTCTGCCTGTAAAGTAGTCGGAAATGTTCGGAAGTAGTCGTAATCGTCCCCGATATCCCGGGTTGAAAACCCGCACCCAGGCGGGGTACAGCCAATAAAAGCCTTTATTCTAGGTTGTTTTAGGGTGAACATGAAATTTGTCCACGTAAAACGATTGAAAATTGCGCATACATTTGTTCAGACTAACGGATTCAAGATAAATTTCGTGAGCAAAACGAATTATCTATACCCTACCGCGTCGATAAGGACTAACTTCCCCACCCCTCCCACACTAACCTACATTTTTCGACTTACGCGCTCAAAATGGCGGGGATACTGAAACTTGCAGCTGTCTTTGGGATTTGCACAGCTTTTGCAGCCGTTTTAATTGCGTGGTACCTAAAAGGGAATTTCGATCCCGAAAGTGTGCGGGGTAAAAAGGTAGTAATCTGTGGAGCGTCCACTGGAATCGGCGAGGAACTTGCTTATCAGTACGCCAAACTTGGCGCCCAAGTTTTACTCGTTGCTCGACGGGAAGAGGTCCTCAAAAAAGTCGTGGCACGTTGCGCAGAATTAGGCGCGCAGACTGCTAACTACGTTGTGGCTGACCTGTCTTCTTTGGAGGCTGCAAAGAATTTAGCTGCCGTACGTAAATTATGCTTTTCAACTCACCAAATAATTTTAAGTTTACAAATTTATCTGTTTTATTTAACTGCTATGGGATGGAGGGAGGCGGGGCGCGAGGTTCGGAAATTTGATTGACATGGCCTCCCCAAGGGTGAGGGTTTTAACATTGTATCACCCCAGGGTGGGGAGATACGGTCTGTGTCCTGGAGACTCCCAGATAATCCAGCAGAGTTGGCACAGATGCTTATGGGCAAGGATACCCAGTGGGGTTTAAAGTTCGATACTAATATGTTTTTTGGAGCTGCCATGGAGTGTGTTGCCACAAAATAATTCAGAACTAAGCATGATGAAACTATAACAATACATTGGCACCTCTAAAGGGTTGTTTCACTAGTGATGGAGTTGGAGTCGGAGTTGTAAGAGTGCTTATGACCTAGTGAAAATTGGAGTTGTAGGTGTAAGCGCAGTCATAATCTCAACGGAATCAGAGGCGAAAGAATCAGAATGTCGAGGAAAAGGTTGTTGTTATTCATCGTAGTAGATGCAATAATAAAGTGTATTATCGTTTGTCACACGATGTAGTCACTTAAGATGTAGATCGCGACGTTTCGTCTGCTTACTGCTAGTCTTCTTCAGGCGATAAGGTCGACTGATTGCACGGTATCATTTTTATCACAAAGGTCAGCTGTGATTGGGGCATTTCGATCCTCCTATTGTTCCATTGTTGTCTACAGGAATTCCTGTGAGTGCAGCAAAGTCTACATCGGAGAAACAGGGAGATCTATGCAGGAGAGGATCAAAGAACACAACAAGGATATACAACTTGCCCGTACCCAGACCTCCGCCGTTTCTGAACACACCCACGAGACCGGCCACTATCCTATCTGGAATGAGGTCAAGTTTACTGATCGAGATCCTCACTGGTACACACGTAGGGTCAAGGAAGCTATTCACATAAGACTTCACCCTAATAACATCAACAGGGATAGTGGAATTGAAATTCCTGAAGCATGGATGCCCACGATCAAAAAACACAACAACAGGAGAATGGTTTAACAGTGGACCACTGAGGGAACAGCTACTCGTCGGAACAATGGAACAATAGGAGGATCGAAATGCACCAATCACAGCAACCTTTGTGATATAAATGATACCGTGCAATCAGTCGACCTTATTGCCTGAAGAAGACTAGCAGTAAGCATTCGAACCGTCGCGATCTACATCTAAAGTGACTACGTTGTGTGACAAACGATAATACACTTTATTAAGAATCAGAATGTTTCAATTTCTTCCTATTACGTTTACAACTCCGTTATTTGTGATCCAGGTACAACTAGATTGTCAGAGTCAGAAGCAGAAACGGGAAAACCAACCAATCACAAGGACGGGAATCGAGGAATTGTGATTGGCTTATTCTTCTCCATATACTTCCGACTGCGACAATGTAGTTGCCACTAAATCATAAGTGACTGAGTCATAAGTGGAATTGGTATTCTGCTTCTGACTCCATTGGTTTAATTTTCACTAGATCATATCACTCTACGCTTCTGATTATGGCTCAGACTCTGACTCTGTCGCTAGTAAAAATCAGGCTTCAGGGATAATTTATCCCATAACAACTTCCTACACCTCTAGAAAACCAATAACTGCTATTAGTATATACCACACAAGTGAATAGTGCTTTTTGCGTGCTCTGATCGGTTAACTCGGAGGTGATTAGCAGGTACTATTCATCTCCGAGCAGCTGGCGCGAGAGAGTTTAAAATTTCTGATGGCTTGTCACACATAAAATAACGTTTTGGTCTGCTAATTATTCAGCTTGTGTGGTATATACTAAAACAATTATACACCTCAGTGTCGGTGAAAGTGATGGATATTTACCTCACCGCTTCGTGGCTCGGTAAATATCCACCACTATTCAACTCCACTTCGGTGAATAATTGTTAAACATTATAGCAAATTATTAATAAGAGAACATGCCCATTAGAGTTCCAGCAGGTACTGGGTCTTGTTGAAAGCACAGTGGAATTTATATTAGAGAATAATAAGGAAGGACGAGAAGAGTTAACCAACTCAGATGAATTAGCTGTCTGAAAGGGATAATTCGTCTGCCTTAGATGGATCAATCGTGTTACTATAAATCCGGTGTTTGGTTGAATTATGTGGCAAAATTTGTCTTCAACTGATGCTCTGTCATCACATCTTCAAGACATGGTGACAGACACTTAAACCCAAGACAAATTTTGTGACCTAAATTGTCTAAACATCAGAGTTATATCTAGACAGTTTTTCCATCTCAGATGGATAAGTGGATTCCTAATATAGGTTTAGTATCAGACAATTTGTCACTAGTATAAATAATTGGGCCACTATCATGACAAATAGTCAAAAATGGTAAACAAAATTAATTTCTAAATTATTCAACACATGCAGACAACAAATCAGTCATTACTTTGTATATCAAGTATTTATGAAAGTGTAAAACAAAGCCTTCTTGACTTCTGAATCAATGAAATAGTGTCTTCTTTTCATGCAGGAAACTAACAAATTATTTGATGGACCTGATGTACTTGTCCTCAACCATCTTCTACCCTTTTATGACTTTTGGAACGAGAACAGTGACCTCAACAATGTCCCACGTTACTTTGCTGTCAATACCATCAGCTACATCAACATTGCCACCTTATTTCTCACAGGCCTTCAGAAGACCAATGGAAGCATTGTGGTAGTGTCATCATTTACAGCAGTTGTCAACACCCCAAGGACTGCACCTTACAGTGGAAATAAGCGTGCACTGCATGGATTTTTTAACAGCTTACGCCAAGATTTAGCACTGCAAGGTCACAAGGGGCTCTCCATAACACTGTGCATCCTTGGGTATATAGACACAAAGAATGCTCATGAGAGCACCAAAGGTCATCCTGTTGAAAAGGCTGTAAAGCGGGAGCCTGTTGATGAATGTTCCCTTGCAATGATTAAGGGAGCTGCTCTGAGAAAAAGACAAATGTATTTCCCGTGGTACTTAAGTATTGTAGAAACAGCACATTTCTTCTTCCCAAATTTTGTAGAGAGTGTAATTCAAGTTGCAAGCAATGAGAAACCTTTAGAAGACCTGTTGAAATGGTAAAACTGTACTTCAGTCATGGTGCTCTTGTTGTAGCTTTTTACTAAACACTAGTACTGTTAAAGAAATTAGACTTAAAGTTTTTCTTGCAAATATGAGGTAAGTAAGCCGGTGTGGTGAACACTGATTATCATGAGTTCCAGAAGAACACAAAACAGCTGGAAGAAAGAATCCTGGGGTGTGTGTGGGGGGGGGGGGGGGGAGGGGGGTGTTTCTCCCATATATGGGCTGTATAGGTATGGTCTATATTTAGGTATGGGCTATGTAGGTATGTGTTGTGGGATTGGGTGGGGTTTTTGAGGTTCTCAATCCTTAAATAGGGCATCATTTTAGTCCCTGTTGGCATTGTGCTCCTGGTGTGATCCTTAGATAGGGTGCCTAAACTGTATCAACTAAAATTCCAATGTGTAAGGCACAGCTAAATGAAAAACAAATGATCTGTTAAAACTCACCTATTTGTTAACTTCCAATGTTTCAGAAACTTAATTTAGTTGATGCGTTGAACACACTATCCTTAGTTTCTGTTTTTCCCTTGAACAGAGTGTCATTTTTCGGGTTTGTGCCTTAAATAGGGTAAAATTTTCATTTGCTTCATCCTTGATTAGGGTGAGGGCTTAACACCACTCACTGCACACGCCTTTCATACCTGAATTGTTGAGGTTCTTGATGGTGCACAAAATGACATTAATCTGCTGATATACTTTTTCCACGAGTTACAAATGAAACACTTTATAAAAATTTATCTAATGGAAATATGGTAGTTTTTTCCCCGTGAGGTGACCCTTGGTTGTTTGTGAGGTAACACTTAACCCTACTGTTAGTCTCCTTTATAGCCATTATTAGGGTTGTCACGCAAAGTTCCCCCTCCGTTGCGTGACCACCATAATAATAGGGAGTTTACCTAACCACAATGGTAACGGCAATAGGAACGTCACTGAACAAAAGAATCAATGAGCAGAACAATGGCTGTGCACGTGTGTTATAATTCTTGGTGCATTTCTTTGCCGTCCTATGTAAGACAACAACGTGAAATGACCAAATTTTGCGTTGTCTGAAGAATGTAAACCACGACAGCTAATTTTGTAAATTTTTATTTCAAATCTATTGCTGTGTTCTGGATTTAGTTTTGCGATAGTTTTGACAGTGATAAATAAAGTAAATGACTTAAGAGTATCGCAAGATTAGTAGGTAAAATATAAATCCATTTTTTAATCGACGTCCTAGGCATCATCATCATGGTTTCGTAGAACAACATGAATCTCTCTCATTTGAAATTTGCAATATCCTTTATTGTAAATGAAATTTTTAATTTTTCCGCTCATTATTGCTTTATGTCCGATCGCAACAACTATCCCTGCCCACTCCTCTACCATTTATTCCGGTGACACAAACTTCCCCACCCCTCCTACCCTTGTGCTCTACAATTCAAACACAAAATGGCGGGCTTACTCAAAGTTGCAGCTTTCTTTGGATTTTGCACAGCTGTTGCAGCCGTTTTGATTGCGTGGTACCTAAAGGAGAATTTCGATCCTGAAAGTGTGCGAGGCAAAAAGGTAGTAATTTGTGGAGCGTCCACAGGAATCGGAGAGGACCTTGCTTATCAGTACGCCAAACTTGGCGCCCAACTTTTGCTTGTTGCTCGAAGAGAAGAGGCCCTCAAAAAAGTCGTGGCACGTTGCGGGGAACTAGGTGCGGAAACTGCTAACTATTTTGTGGCTGACCTGTCTTCTTTGGAAGCTGCAAAGCGTTTAGCTGCAGTAAGTGTATTGTTAGAAATTGTGCACCCTGTTTACGATAGTCCTAAGCTTGAACCGTTCCCACAGCTTTTCCAGCAGGTTAATAAATAAGCTTAAATGACTTTGGCAGTTCAACTGATTTTACAATAAGCTTTATATGGGTATCACAGAAATTCCCAGTCATTGGTGAGCACGTTGTGGTCATCTTCACGACATAGCTTAGAAGGTGTTATATTAATTGCTTTGGTAACCTGGTAACAGTGAAACCTGTTCAAAACACCCTTTATTTTAAGGTGGCTCATAATGCATGGTTTTGAGCACTTTTCAACCTTTCTTCTTTGAGGAACAATGCTACCTCTTGTTTAAAACTAGAGGCAGCACTGATTAAGAGAAGAAGAAAATTTGGAGCCACCTTAAATTTTTCGCAAAATTTGCAGGGTGGCTCTGAATCTGAAACTTACAAAAAGTTGCAACTTAACGTATTAATCACAATAATATTTGATAACAAAAATTGGATTCATAATCACCAGGCTTGTTTTTTAGGGGTTTAAAAAGTCCTTGAAACAACCTGAACAGAGCTGTAGCCAGAAAAAAATTATGACTGAGGCAATGTCCATGATTGAGTGTGCCCATGATCCTCAAGATTGCGGGTACACCAGGTCACCTGAGAGGAAACTGAGCCTATTACCCTAGAGTCCACTGAAAAGGTGCTGGTATTAATCTATCAAAGCAGAAGTGTTAAAACATTCTGGAAGCATCTGTTGGGAGCTTAAATACCCTGTTCCGTACAGAAAGGGCAAAAACCATTGCCTGTCAGGTAGTATGTTGCTGTATAGGAGCAACCCCTGGGGCCTAAAGGACAATACAAATTCCCTACCAATGGGAGAACATAAAAAAAAAAGGTTCTCTCAAGTAACATGATATGGGCTTTTTGACCATGTGGGAGGGACAGAGAGCCAAATTATATTTTCCTGTCAGGCTCAATCTAACTCAGTCAATAAGTAGCTGAATTCCACACTTAAAGTAATTATTGGAAAACTAAAGAAGCTCAATTGAGCTCTTCTTGGTTCAACTGCTATTTTCCTAAGAAAATCTTAAGACTATCAGTAGTCTACAATACAGGTATATTTTTGCAACTGAGCACATTCTCATCAAGCGGCTTGAAGCAGAGGGCTGCCATAATCTCTTGAAATTCTCATGGCATATATTTAGACCTATGTCAGCATAGTACTATGGCAAATTGAGCAGCTGGTTTCATCAGTCAAATTTAGTCAGACTTGGCCATGAAACAGTAGAGGGCAATTCACTATAAGGACTGGGTTTATCCCTTGGTCAAGTTGATGACAAAAGGGTTTTCAAGTGCTTTAAGAAATGGGCTTGGCACAGGCTTCCCAGTTATTTGGCATATCCGTTCATTTTTGCCGCTTTTTTTTTTACAGGAAACTAACAAATTATTTGATGGACCAGATGTACTTGTCCTCATAGAAAACCATTTTCAGCCCTTTTATGAATTTTGGAATGAGAACAGCAACCTTAACAATGTCCCACAGTACTTTGCTGTCAACACCATCAGCTACATCAACATTGCCACCTTATTTCTTTCTGGCCTTCAGAGGACCAATGGAAGCATCGTAATGGTATCCTCAATAGGAGGAGTTATCCCTTTCCCGAGGACTGCACCTCACTGTGGAAACAAGTATGCTTTACATGGATTTTTTAACAGCTTGCGACAGGATTTAGCACTGCAAGGTCACAAGTGGGTCTCCATAACACTGTGTATCCTAGGAGGAATAAAAACAAAGACTGCTACTGAAAGAATGAAGGGTTTTCCAGCTGAGAAGTCCAGTATAAAGAGGGAGCCTGTTGATGAATATGCTCTTGCCATGATTAGGGGAGTTGCGCTGAGGAAACAGCAACTATATTTTCCTTGGTACTTAAGTATTGTTGAAATAACACATTTCTTTTTTCCAAGTTTTGCGGAGAGCATAATTCAAGTTGCAACTAAAGAAAAACCTGTGGAAGACATGTGGAAATGGTGAAATTTTATCTCACTCATGATGCTCCTGACCTTGATTTTACTAAGAACTTGATTTTCAAATTTTGGCCTGATTTCTAGACAGAGTAATCTGCAAAGGGGAAACTGTAAAGAGTCCTGGTTAAAATCGTTCTCCAAGAAACCTTGAGGATGTTCATAAGGATCTTATCACAGATCTGACTTAAGATTCTCAAATAACCTTGCCAAGATCTGTAAAGGGTCTATTATACTCTGAGGTATTGACGGTTTAATTAAAGCCAATTTTGATAGCCGGTTTGCTGGTACATTCACAATTATCTTGCAGTTGATGGTTAAGAAATAATCTCACGGTTGTGAGAAATCTTAAATTTAACTCATGGTTTTCGGTTTTTGCATGTTTTTGTGGTAGTCATTCAATCTCCGTGTTTGTGAACAGCCCATTAGAGGTCAAAACTTTTTGTTTGCTAGTTACTGAATGGAGTTAGAAACAATTTGGTCTGTTCTCAAGGTCTTGCTGTCTTTGTGAGGAGAAATTCGATTTTATAGTTTTAACAAATCTGAACATGAGAAGATTTGGGCATGAACATCCTGAAAAGGATCTCCAGTTATTTTGCTAAAAGATCTTGCCAAGATCTTTCATTTAAGAATCTTTGCAAGACTCTTTTAAGCTCTTTAAAAATCAATGAAGGATCTAAGGATCTTTTGATAGATCCTGAAAGATTCCGTGAAGTTTTTCAATACAAAAGTCTTACGATTCTTAGACAGTAATACCTCAATATGATTTTAAATAAAGATCTTTGAGGATCTTTTGATCCTGTAAGACCCGGTGAAGGTTTTCAGCACAGAAGTCTTAATATTCTTAGGCAGAAATACCTCAATAAGATTTTGATTAAAGGTCTTTAAGGATCTTTAGATCCTGTGAGATCCAGAGAAGTTTTTCAGCACAGAAGTCTTGAGATTCTTAGACAGTAAATACCTCAATATGACTTCAAATAAAGATCTTTAAGAATCCTTGAAAGATCTTATCTCTAAGGATCTTTAGATGCTGAAAGATCCGGTGTCAAAGTTTCTCTGAACAAAACTCGCAAGATTCTTAGACAGTAATACCTGTTAATAAAACTATATACACTGTTGATGCTTTATTACTGCAAAACACTTCAATTTCTTATCCATCAAACAACTATTTATTATTCTATTTCCATGTATATTCAATCTCGATGTTCGGACGGGTCGATATTCTTTGTTCCTTTATCCTGCAACAAGTATTATTTATTCTAAATTATTTGATATTTATGTACAATATGAGTCTATTTCAATTTTTCCATGTTTTACTTCAAAACCTTGAGTAATATTTTGTAGTTAATTGTGCAGACAACAATAACTACCCTTAGATTGGAGTAGGAGCATGAGATTTATTATGATGGAGTACAAGTTTTCAAACTAAGAACCTATTCTTTTCATTCTCACATTTGACACCAATCTTATTCTGAAAGTCCTCTGTTCAATTGGTCAACAATGGCAAGAAGTGAAGTCTCCGGGGACATACCCCACCCTGTAACTAAATTGAAATTTGAAAGTCTTGTACTCAATCTTGTATTTGTACTGCAATCTGAAGGTCTGTGATATAAAACCTAATCAGGGGTGTAGCCAGCCATTTTTTCCATTTGAGCCCAAAATTTACAGTGTAAGTCGTATATCAAAATTTTGCCAACGTCCAAAACAAACACAACAGTCAACTAAATTTTCGTGTGCAAAACTATTTCAAAGATCTGCTTTGTTAATAACCTTTCAGCATTTTGTCATGTGTAAGACTGAAAGTCATTATTTTGTTTTTCAAAATAAAACGATATAATGGTGATTCGCTATTGAAAAGAAAGAAAAAGAAATTATGGCCTCTCGGCTACAAAAAAAATTGTTTACAGAAATTCCTGTTAAGCAGTGGGTTAAAGACTAGCTACACCCCTGCTAATCATGGTATAGAAAAAATGTAATTTACAGTCACACTTGCTATAGGATGTCACTTATACCAGGCTTCAGTTGTTTGAAGGCTGAATAACGCTATCCAATGGATAAATTGTTATCCAGTGGATAAGTGTTGACAAAACAAAACCATGCTATCCACTGGATAGTGATTTATTTATCTGGTGGAGAGCATTATCCACCTTTCGAGCAACCCCAGCCAGATGGTTGCTATAGGAAAACTATGGTATTAATAAAAATCATTTTGCACCTTTTACACAAATATCAAAAGCATTTCAATCAATACTTTACCTGGTAGTTACAAATAGACTTCCTGCAAGAATCTACCCCTCACGTATTGTGCATAAGAAAAACCCCAACTTGTGGTCCTCCATTCCATTGAAAACCAATATTAAAAACTTACAGAGCTGAGTGTCTGAATAAGCACTGGACATTGTGTTGTGCTCTTGGACAAGACACTTTACTCTCACAGTGCCTCTCCACCCAGGTGTATGAATGGGTAATGGTGAATTCAATGCTGGGGGATAATCCCACCATGAACTAGCATCGCATCCAGGGGTGCGAGTAATGTTCCCAGTCGCTGCTATTAGGCATGCCACTGAAACCAGAGATAAGTGCCAGTGTTTAAGGTTGTCAAATGTGGCCCACAAATAGTGAAATTGGCCAACTACTCTGACTAATTAAGCTCAGTTGCTTGAAGTAACAGTGCTTAGGAGAAGCAATGTTTGTGAATTACCATTATTACCATTTTAATTTTATCAATATTAAATGAAACTTTTGAAGGGAAGGTATCACAGCTTGGGGCATGTGCAAGCTACGATGTTAACCCATTGTTTATAAGACAATTGGAAGCATTTAGATGACTCTTGCGGGAAACTTGCCTTTGAAAATTTCTCAGTCAGTTGCAAAAAACATGACAATAAAGGTGAGTTTTCTCATTAGAGTTCCTTTGGCATGTTCCGACTCCATGTATAAAGTACAGATACATTTTTGTATCAACTACATGTACAACGTGTCCATTTTCAGTACTCGTAGACTAATTTTGTGAAAGCAGAATTAAAGCCTTTATACAGCCATATGGCCACTCGAAGGCTAGCAGAATGACTGATGCACAAATTTCAATGAAGATGTCAACGTACTTACACAAAAAAATGTTGAATTTAGCATTGAACATTGAATTTTGTTTTCTAGCCAGATGGTTTTACTCTGGACCGGACAGATGTGTTACCTTCTCACAGCTGTTGGTTTATCAACAATGGCATTGGGTGGACTAATTCATAACTTGCACATGTGCCAAACCATGAAACTATCCCTTTAAGGCTAGCGTATGTCCTTCAAAAACCATGGGATATGCAAACTTTTTGTCGAATCTGACAGGTCTCACAGTTTTTTTTTTAGTGGTTATGTGAGTCTCATAGTCTCAATATTTTCGGACAGTTGTCTCACAGTACCGATTTGTTTGATTCTTTTTTCATATAAATATAAGTGACATCTAACCGTCTTAGAACCTGAACATCTCAAGCTTGTATTTAAAACACTTAGAAGTAACTCTTGGTCTTGCAAATGAAGGGTTCAAAATGTCTCTGGCTCGCAAAGGAAAATGCTGGTTTCGCCTTCTCTCAAAGTCTTGCATTTACCATTCACCACCCCCTCCCCCCACCCCCGTTTAATCCTAAGCAACATTCTCATCGTCTGGGTCACCAAAAAGCAGAGGCACAGCACCATCCGTAGGCTGTCGTTGTCTATTTACATGCCGGCGATCCTTCCAAACCATTAGCACTGCATACATACAAACTGTAATAGCTATTGCTGAACCAATAACAACTGCAATAATTTCTCCAGTATTGAGCCAATGATGCATATCTGAGCTTGACGAAGGTGATACTTTAAGAAGATGGGCAATTCGGTCAAGTGATCCATTGTTTGGTAACGGTTCTATGTTTAGCAAATGGCAAATCAAGGGGTAGATGTCTACCATATCAATTGGACCAGACTTATAACCTTGTTTAAAAGCTGGGCCACGTGCTATAAAGAAAGGATGCATTGACGACGCAGATGGGATCCAACCATGCGCCCCTTTAGTGAACGTAACATGTTTGGAGACATCTTTATCATCACCTGAAATGCGTGCAATCCAACCCTCATCCATGATCACAATGATTTCAGGTATAAGATTGTTGTGTTTAAAATGAAGTTCATCTGGTAGCTCTTCTTTGCGGTAAACCTTTAGTTGAGGGTGTTTTTGTCCAGCCCTCCTAAGGCGATTATAAGTTTTTGTCACATTGATAGCATTTAAAAGAAAGTAAGCTCCCGCATTTACCCACATAGTATATTCACTACTAGAGGGAAGAAATTCTTCAACATTAATAACTGTGCTTGAATTAAAGGTTCCTGTTCCGTGATCTGCCGTGACAATTAAATTAACTTTGTCCAGTAAGTTGTCTTTGTCCAGTTGTTGCAATAAGTACCCTGTAATTTCATCATTCTTCCTGATTTCTTCCGTAACGTTAACTGAATCTGGCCCACAGCAATGACCAGCTTCGTCAGGAGAGTTAAAATACAACGTGACAAACGTCGGTGGATCAGGGTTCTTTAACCATGACATGATCAAATCAACACGCGATTTCCAAGGCATGGTATCATCAAACCGAGCTACAAAGGGTCTTTTAAATCTCAACCCACTTGGGGTGAAGGATGGTTTACAACCGTTGTAATCGACATCATAACCCGGCCAATAACACATGCCACTTTTTTGTCCCTGCTTTTCGGTGGTCACCCACAGAGGTTCAGCAAATTTGTTCCACCATTTTGGATCGTTCGTTCGCATGCTGAAGGTAGCGTCTGCAATTGGGTCGTACATCGAGTTTGATATAATTCCATGGCTCTCGGGGTAAAGCCCCGTCACAATTGTATAATGATTAGGAAATGTTACCGTTGGAAAAACGTTCCTTACATACTTGGCTCGCACCCCATCCTTCACGATGGAGTTGAAATGGTCCGTGTTCGTTCGATTCATGTCGAGATAGTCCCATCGAAAGCCATCAAACGAAACCAGGATTACGGTTTCTTTTCTCTTTGCATCGACGTGCAAAAAGGAGCAGGCG
Organism: Orbicella faveolata; assembly: GCF_042242905.1. Classification (NCBI taxonomy): domain Eukaryota; kingdom Metazoa; phylum Cnidaria; class Anthozoa; order Scleractinia; family Merulinidae; genus Orbicella; species Orbicella faveolata. The sequence continues at coordinate 4,876,660 of NW_028301542.1, read as the reverse complement.
ATTAAAGTGCCGAATAAAATCTCTTGAAGTACCATTTTGATCCAGAAAATAAATTTTAAAGGCGTGAAAACCGCAATCGAAAAGACAAAACAACTACACAAACTCACCTGTTTTTAGAAAATCTCCCACTGAGCATATTTACCATCTGCATGATCATGTGACTTGTTGGTGGTGGCCTAGTAACTAGTCCGCTGGTAAATTGTCTTCCACGTGCAATTTTATCAGGGCTGCTCATGTTTTTTGTTTAGTTTTGAGTGCAAAATTTTAACCTTTCATTAGCCATGTTGGTATTATTCGAAACGCCAGCAGGGTATGCAATTTTTAAGGTAAGTGTCTTGTCGTTTAGTAGTCAGAAAACCTTGATTTTGCTCGTTTTGAAGCCGTACATTCTCGTGTTCATAGGACTTGCTAGCATCGATCGTTTTGGAAATGTACATCTAAAGTTTGTATTTTTTTAGCTCCTAGATGAGAAGAAACTTCAGAAAATTGACAACCTTTATAAGGATTTTGAGACACCAGATGCTGCGAGTCAAGTGTAAGCCTTCGTGTCTGATGTTATTTGTGTTTGAGAAGCATTAGATTGTGTTACAGTAATTGTATGCATAATTATGAAAGGGCTTGCTTGTTATCTAAAAGTAATTTGTGTTTTACAGGGTTAAGCTAAAGCATTTTGAAAAGTTCAATGACACAACTGAGGCCTTAGCAGGTTAGTTACTCTTCATTTGTTCACTTTGTACAGTATGATTTTTTATTTTGCGCTTAAAACTTACATATAATCATTCAAACCAGTATGCTTACCATCTCCTGTAGCTTTTTAGCTTTCCACAATCCCCTGGGGTTACTCCCTTTCATGGGCTATAGAGATATGTACAGCTACAAAGGGTATGGTTTTGACCAATTTTGGTCTGAAATTGGGTATTTTTTTCACTCTGGCTTGGCATTGGGCATTTTTTTCTGTGGTCCTTCTCAAATGTTTGTGCAAATGGAACCCATTTCTGGTTAGTTGTGGTCATATATTAGAGGTGTGCACTAATTTCAGAGGTCCGAAATGGGGTATGGATTTTTGGCTCAGGTCTGAAATTGGGTATGAAAAATCACAGAGTTTGGTCTGATTTTCAAGGTTTGGACTGCACACCACCACCCAAAACTTTGACAAGTACCCCAGGGCTCGAAATTAACTTTTTCGTTTGGGAGCCAGCGGGCGACTAACGGAAAAATTTTGGTCGCCAGATCGTAAATTTTGGTCGCCAACTTATTTTATATATAACTTACACAAGAACACGATTTTATACATTACTTTGCATGTAAGAAAAGTCACAATTGAAGAGCAAAAACAATTAGAAACAACATGAGTAACACTTAGTTATAAAGCTACCGTTGTTCTCAGGTGTATATAACGATACATTATAAGGTATCATACATGAAGTACCTTTCCAGTTTCGGAAGAAGCCGCTGAAACAATATGGCACGCCGTGAACGCAGTATCGACGTGTCGAAATACATTCAATTTTTTCGATTATCTTGCAATATTCAGACATAATTTTACTGGGGACGGAAAGGTGAGCTGTATACTAGCTACCATATCCGATTGATTTCCTAATATAAAGATTTAAAAACAAAAGTTGTGTTGTGGTTTTCTTTAGTTATCGGACAAAATGTGAGTCACCAGCTGGTGACCAGTTCTGAAAACTTAGTCGCCAGTGCTCAATTTTTGGTCGCATTGGCGACCAGTGAGTTGCAATTTCGAGCCCTGTAGCCCTCCCCCTTGAGCCAGAATCCCACCTCCTGCAACCCATTCTACATGTATCCTCACTGGGCTGCCATACCTCTCACAAAATGAGCTCTATTGGTTGTTAGCAATTTGAAACAAAGGAATATGATAGAAATGATTCAGAGTCATTGTTTATTTTCATCCTCAGCTGCAACAGCTACAGTGGAAGGCAAAATGAGTAAGAGTCTTAAAAAGGTTTTAAAGAAAATTGTTGCCAAAGACATTCATCAAGAATTGGCTGTCGCTGATGCTAAGCTGGGAGGTGTCATAAAGGTGAGCATCCTTACATTAGCAATTATCTCAGGGTCTTCAGAAAGTTTTGCTGCAGGCCGTTTTTGTTTTAGAAGGTGGCTGATTTTGCCATCTTTTTCTAACAAATCAATTGAATAGCTCAGCAGAGTAACTGGCCGAGGCCATGAAGTAGACAGGGATTCTAGATGGTAGCTGACTACCTTAATTAGACAGCTCTGTAATCTCATTGGTCTTTGTTGTGAATTTACAGTTCATTACAAATAAGAACTTCCAGGACAAATCTGCAATATTGCAATATCGGCGATATACTTACATGTATATCAGTGTATTATGCCATACCATTAAGTTCCTAAGCTTGGTCAGTGCATAGAACTGCTGATTACTATCAAAATGGTAACCGACAGACTGCATACTCTTTGTCGGGCATGATATTTCTCCATACTGGGGCAGATCAAGGGGGTCTCAGTTAAAACCCCTAGATTGAAAAAAAAAAGAGAGACATTATAACATGCTCTGACTTGGCTTCAGAATGCTGGAAATCCCATTTCTGATGACCTCAATTTGAAAAATTTTACGGGGGAGGATCGCCTCAGATCCCCCACGGAGGATCCCCTTCAGCAGCCGATATCTTGAACCCCTTCTCTAAAACTCTGTATTCGCCCAGCTCTATGTAAAGGTATGGGAGACCTACAGACCGTGGCCTAATGTTTAGCATTTTAGACTTTCGATCTAGTGACAAAGGTTCAAGTGCTTGCCAGCTGGGTCACTTTGGTTTGGCCTGGGGCAAGACATTGAAGTTTCCTTTGAAATTTTAATACCCAATCTTTGTTTTGTTTGAAATTCAGGAGAAGCTTAGTTTGAACTGTGTGTCGAGCTCAGCAGTTCAGGAGCTCATGCGAGGTATTAGACTGCAGCTTAACAGCCTCATCACAGGTAATCAGCAAATAAATATGCTCTGTTGTGTAAGCAGGAATTCAATGTCTTAGCTGTTGTGTCAGCATTCATATTGCTGTGTAATTTAGGCCTAGGTTGTTCGAAAGGTCAATAACGCGATCCATCGGATAAATCTCTATCCAGTGGACAGTGTGGTTTGTTTTGTTAACTCTTCTCCACTGGATAGCGATTTGTCTGGAGGATAGTGCTATCCAGCATTCAAACAACGTTAACTGGGGCCAGATGCTTAGTGTTCACCCAAATTGTTGTCTGATTCAGCAGGTTTTCATACAGGGCTTGCATACACCTTGAAAGAAAGTTGTCACTTTTGGAAATCATAGTTCAAGGCCTTAAAAGTCCTTGAAAAGGGAATTTGTTTATAATTATTTTGTTGTTGATTCCTAATTAGTTTAGTTTAGTTTAATTTATTGAATTTGTCACAAAAATACAAGAACAAGTAAATTCAAATTGACAAATAAATAACTTGAAATAGGCCCATAAATAAATTCAAAGTAGTACGAGGCGTGACGAGGGAAAGAAACAGAACTAGCGTCCCAGTAATAATATTGCAATCTAACCCCCTTCTACACTCATTGCTGAATTAACAATAAATGAATTATTTCATATATATTTCATATATACTTCACATCAATAAAATTAATGATGCTATTAACCTATGTTGCCAGTGGATGACATCAAAGCTTCTATTTTGTCATCCTTCTTTGCAGGTCTCCCTAACAAAGAAATGAGTGCAATGGCTTTAGGATTAGCACACAGGTGGGTACATTTAGGTAATGTGTAGGTTATTCCTTGTGTTGTTGTTCCCCCAAACATAAGGAAAAAAAGATGGTATTAAAAATAATTATGATAATCATAGTTATGTGTAAGTTGTTTTTCATCATTGAATACTTAAGGAGAAGTTATACAACGCAATAGTCTTCTTCAGGACAAAGAACATTTTATCACACAACTATTGGACTTTGGAACAATTTAGACCCCTTTTTAAAATCAAGCTGTTCAGTTCAAGTTTTTAAATGTATCTTAAAGAATAAGCGTTTAGACAATTTTGTAAATACTCCCTAAACTTCATTTATTTTTAGTATTTTTCGCGACTACAAAGTTTAGATAATGTTGTAAATGTTTTTTTAAATTTGATTAATTTTGATTGTGTAGCTATTAGTAACTTAGTAATTTAAGTAATTGTTCCTGAAAAGCCCCATTGGGGAGGTAACAATAAAGTATGTATGTATGTATGTATGTATGTATGTATGTATGTATGTATGTATGTATGTGGCAAATGGTAAATGCGAGACTTTGCGAGACAGTGAGACAAGCATTTTTCTCTGCAAGCCCGAGACATTTTGACTTTTTAGATTGCAAGACCGAGACTTCAAAGTGTTTTAAGAGCGAGTGCGAGACGTTCAGACTCTTAAATTTAGTTGAGAGTTAGAATGAGCTTGTATAGCCTTTCAGCCAGCTTCTTCAAACTGGTTGGAACTGGAAATTCAATTATAACTCACTACGTTACGATATCCTAGAACAAAATAACTGTTTTTATGCCCCAAAACGGACGTTGCAGTAGGTTGTGTAACTTTTTGTGGAATTCAGACAATTTAGGAGAAGTTAGGATTAACTTTTTCTCGGAAATTTGTAAGTTACTTCATTGAAATTCAACATCAAGTGACGAGAGGAGGACATTCATAAAAACAGATAAACGAATGAATCGGAACTTCAAGATCCTTTGCCTTGCGAAAAATCAAGACTCCGAGACAGCTTTGAGTAAAAATCGAGACTGCGAGACGCACATAACGGTTAAAAAACAAGACTGTGAGACCCGTGAAATTTGACTAAAATTTTGCAAGACCCAGCGTTTTTGAAGGACCATTCGCCACCTCTTCATGTGTCTAAATGCCCAGTATTATTGTTCCAATGCTTAGCTATTTGTGGAAGGGGGAGGGGGGCAACCATCCCTCCTGTTTGGCCCTCCTACCACCAGTCACCCCATGTTCAATTTTCCATCAGTGATCAGCATGCAGTCTTTCACTGTGTTAACCATTAGTACATTGTCAAGCAGACAGGTGGTGAAAATAACTAAAAGAAAATCATTTGAAACTAGAGAATACTGTCTGGATGTACTAGTAGATTCTCAGAACTAACATGAAAGGAAAATGTACATGTAACACTACACATGTAACACATAACACATAACACATAGCACACATCACATATCATGGAACACATAACACATAATACATAACATATCACATGTAAGCCATGACATTCCGTAGGGAAAATTGTTGACTGGCAAAATGCATTTAATTATTTTTTTTCAGCTTGTCACGTTATAAACTCAAGTTCAGTCCTGATAAAGTGGATACCATGATTGTTCAGGCAATATCTTTACTTGATGACTTGGACAAAGAACTCAATAACTACATCATGCGCTGCCGTGAGTGGTATGGCTGGCATTTTCCTGAGCTGGGCAAGATAGTCACTGACAACTTAGCTTATGCCAAGACTGTCAAAACTATGGGTAGGAGAATCTCTTTGTCACTGAATTTGAAAACTGCTGGTTAGAAATTAGTAAGTAATTTGTTGTTGTCTTTACTTCAGAATGGTAAAATGCTGTAATAATCTGTTTGTGGAGGTTGTCAAACTTGTTATTCAAACAAGTAGCTGAATGGACTCTGAACATGCCACAGATACAGTGCAAGTGGTGCATGTGGGCTGTCTGTCTGCTAATTGAAATTAGTAGAATTGTACTAGTATACTAATGCAAATGCTGTGATCTGATTGGCTGAGCTACTCAGATACCATCAGCCATTAAAGTGCAGTGGCTGAAGGTGGTCGATATAATGGCAACATTTTCCGGTTTCTCTAATGTTTCGCAGAAGATTTTAGAAATATTAGGGGATAATTTAATTCTGTAGAACACTAAAGAAAGGAAACTGATCGACATGCAACTTAAGAGCATCAGAATTTCTCAATGAACCGATGAGGGTACATGCACAACTGCAAGTTTCAAAATACAATTCGTTCTGCAGGATTTTGCTAGAGTGTGAAGTTTAATACCATGTTGAGGAATGATTGTGAATCGCTCTTTGAGGGAAATTTAGTTAGAATTCTACTAAAACAATAAGATAATTCTCTCTCGATTTCTATATGAGGTGATAGATGATGAGAACAATCTCAAGCTCATAATCTAATTGTTAAGCAGTTCTTGTTCTTGTTTCAGTCATTAAAGAATATGTTGACCGATAAACAGTGAAGGTGCTGTATATCCAGCATCTTGTGAAGATTAACCAAAACTATTTATTTAGCTTTCCATCTGTACAGTGGAACCCCGTTGATCCAGTCACCAACGGGCCACAAAAAATTTGGCAGTATTAATGGGGTGGCCGTATTGAAGGGGTTCTGTAAATAAGAAAATGACTGACTGAACTTTTTTGGGCCAGAATAAAGTAGCCGTAATAACAAGGTGATCATATTAACGGGATGGTCATAAGGCAGGGTTCCACTGTACTTGAATTAGTTGGCAATGACTGAGAGAAATGAAAAAATATAATATTGAGCTGCATAATTTCTCCCTGGGATGCATCATTCTGATAATGGAGATAAGTGTTGCATAGGGTTGTGTGAAGGTATAGTGGACCATAATGATACCCATTCTGTCTCGTTGATGTAATTTTCAGGCACTCGTTTGAATGCTGAAAAAACTGATCTGTCAGCGATTCTACCTGAGGAAGTTGAAGAGGAAGTGAAAGCCGCTGCTGAGATTTCCATGGGAACTGAGGTATTTTGAAATTAAAACTGGAAAACTGTCAATTGTGCCGGTAACAGGGTGAAACAATTCCTTTTAGATACTGCATGCACGAGAACTTAGGGCTAATTTTGGTGGCACAAATTTGCCACATAGCATACAACGAGAAAATGGTATGCTTTGTTTCATGTAAATCTAACCTACAACTTCATAAACACTTATTGTTAGTCGTTAATGCTTGTCACTGTATTTTCTTGCCTTTTCAGATTTCTGAAGAAGACATAAATAACATCATCTATCTATGTGATCAGGTATTTATTCTACTGAACCTGATCCGTTTCTATTGTCTATTTCTCAGCTCTCATTATTGATTTTATTGCTTGTTTGAGAAGATATAATTATATGCTTTAAATTTATTTTAGGTGATTGAAATCACTGATTACCGTGCTCAGCTTTATGATTACCTCAAGAATCGTATGACAGCTATTGCTCCAAACTTGACTGTACTCGTCGGGGAACTTGTTGGAGCCAGACTCATTGCCCATGCAGGTTAACATTATTCTATAATGATAATTGATAGTTTAATGGTCAAGTCAACCACACTTTTCTATGGCCTGCTATCTAATGGTAACAAAAATGGTATCTTATGTTCAAAACTCTGGTGGATTTTTCTTCACCGCAAAATTTTGACATCATTTTGAAAGTTAAAAAAGCTGTAGAGGACAGAACAATTGTTGCTGAATTGTAATCTGCATGACATTGAAAATATTGGCCAATTTTATTATAGAATGAAAAAATTCTCTTCAAAAGAAAGTGCGCAGGATAGTTTTTTCTACCTAACTGGGATGAAAATTTAGCTCCAGTTGTCCTGTTAGCAATATTCAATGACAACTCTTCACTTTCCATTTATTGTGAAAGTGGAGGGGAATTTTCTTTGAAAGTTGCCTTGCATTGAGGTTATCTCATTTCATGGGTTTTACAGTTTCCAGTAGCTCTAGACTAATGAGCATGCAAGGACTCCCATTTCTTGTAAAATTTATTAGTGGGAGGCTGATTAGGCTCTGCATGTAGATTCTCTGTGCAGTATCAGGTCAATGACAAACAAAAATATTGAGAATAAAGACATTCATTAACTTTATCTGAGATATTAAACGCCTTGTAGCTTCAACTTGGATGTGTTCTATTACAGGGTCACTTCTAAACTTGGCCAAGCATCCTTCATCTACAGTTCAGATATTGGGAGCAGAAAAGGCATTATTCAGGTTGGAAAGGAATCATATGCCTTGATTGATTTCTGTTCTGTTTTGTGTTTTCAGTGAACTACTCAGCCTAGCCTTTGTAGGAAGCATTCTGGTACAAAGGAAGAGCTCTTTCCACATTCTGATCTAGTCTAGCTTCAATTTTTGCATGGCAGGGAAGTGGAGAAAGCTCTTCCTTCATTTTTGAACACTTGCTTCACAGCCTATATTTGATTCACTTTGATTAAGCGTGGCTTGTCTTGAACGTCTTCTTGAACTAAAGGTGTGATTCTACATTATACATTATTGCATGATTCAGAAACTCACTTCAGTCAATGCTGGTAAATATATTCCTGTAAAAAGCTACATTTTGTTTCAGTGTTAATTGCCTTATTGTTTATTGTGTTAACAGGGCACTCAAGACAAAACATGATACTCCCAAGTATGGTCTGATCTTCCATGCATCTCTTGTGGGCCAAACAACACCAAAGCACAAGGGAAAGGTCCGTAAATCAAGACTTACAACATAACAAAATACATGCTACGTGTAGTTATGCAATGCTTTCGAGTTGTCTACCGTCAAATAATTCTCACAAGACAAGTCACTTGTATTTTCTCTAGGCAAGTGTGTATACTAAGAAAACACAAGTGACAAGTGGGATATTCTATGGTATCCCATGAGAGGGTATTGCATAACTATTTTATACCATGCCGCAGAAAATACAATGGCCAACACAGTTAATGCCACATACATATTGCACGTGATGGGCAGGTTGGATGTAATACTGTCAAATATACAACAACTTTCCTGTATTCTGATTGGCTGTATTTTCTATGGCATGGTGTAAAATAAATTATTTTATCATTGTATTATGATTTGAATTTCAATTTGACATTGCTCTTGTCTGTTGCACTGAGCATTTTGGTGTAATTTTTGCTGCCTGATTTTTGTCGCTCTCCTCCTTTTAATTGTTGTTGACAGATCTCCAGAATGCTGGCGGCCAAAACAGCCCTTGCAGCAAGAGTAGATGCCTTGGGTGAAGACAGTGGAACAGCTATGGGCATTGAAAACAGAGCCAAGCTTGAAATGAGGTTGAAATCCTTAGAAGAGAATCAGGTATGTAAGAAACCCAATCACCAATGGTTATCTATTTTCCTGCCCATGGCACAAGTGACATTTTGATGTGGTTTGCATCACACCTGTGACATTAGTTCATATAGTGTGATCATCCGGTTGAGGGTACATGTAGTTCTGAAAAGAACTGTTGTTGGTGACTGACGTTTCGACAACCTGAGCAGAAGTCATCTTCAGAGTCAAGTGAATAATGTTTGTCAGTCGATGATGTCATAAGGCAAACTTTAAACTTTACTATGACACCTGTGACATGTTTTCCCTCAGTTGATGTACCTGCCATGTGTTACCTTGCTAAGCACAGGCTGCATGTTTCTGCTTGAAGCTTTGATTAGCTGATGGCATAATTTTCGCTTGTTGTGATTGGCCACATTTGCAATCATTAAATAGTCTGCGTGACTGGGTATGTCATGCAGCCTGTCTTTAGAAAGAGGCTGTAACAGATTAAAACGAGTGTAAGTTAGAATTTTTATATTTGCAGCTAAGAAGAATCAGTGGAACTGGCAAGACCAAAGCCCGAGTGGACAAGTACGAAAACAAGAGGTATGAAGACAAACAGTCACAACCTATTTCACTTCCTTGTGCTTTGACTTGTACAAGCAGCACTAGAAACCCCTTTTCAGCTCTTGAAATGTAGAAAACATGAGCCGCAGGCAAGTGTTTTCTACATTTCTCGAGTGTTCTCAAATTCCCAGAGTGTTTTATCACAGTATAATACACGGCTTAGGCTTCTTCATTTGCTTGATGATATAGAGGTAACGTGGCGAAAAACAATAAAGCACGCCTTTTCTATGTTTTGTACTCTGATAAAACATGAGTTTTTTACCAATGAGAGCGTGCGCGGGGTCCTATCTATTTTATAATGGATACTAAAAACCAGTCAGCCATAATTATGTTTCTTCGAGAAAGTCAGTTGAGTATTCTATCACTCTGAAATCTTCACTGTCAGATCGTAGACCCTCTCTTGATCATTCAACAAAATTATGAATCTTGATTATAAGCTTGCAAATAGAGATGTCATTTTAATCATTCTTCTGACAAGTGTCCCCAAAAAATTGTCAGCAGAGAATTTTTTCACTTATTTTATCTCGTTTTCTTTTTTGTACAACAGCGTGGTGATGTCGTACAACCCTGCTACTGACTCAACAATTGCCACACCCGGAAAGAAGAGAAAGAGATCAGAGGAAAATGGAGAGGTGGCACCAGGCCACAGCGTCCCAGTTACACCGAGCACGCTTACCACCGAGGAAGGTCTGTGAGTAGGGAAGAATTTAGAGCATAAGTAGAATATAGAGCTTAAATTTGAAAAAAAATGGAGTTGACTATGATCACGTTGAGTTTATAATTGGAGAAATAAAGTTGACTGCGAAAGTCCCTTTTTCTCTTGAGTAATTTTGAATATAGAGATTAGATTTGAAAAAAAAAAAAAAAATGTAGTGGAGTTGACTATGATCAGGTTAAGTTTATAATTGGAGAAATAAAGTTAACTGTGAAAGTGTCTTTTGCTCTCAAGTAATCTTGTGGTGATGCGTGAACCAATACAAAGCAAGCGCCGAGAAGGTCTTGCTAGTTTTTATCTTAACTTATCCTTCTTAACATTTTGAGTTGTTGCTTCCGTTGTTTAGATGATGCAGAAACGCCAGCAAAGAAAACAAAGAAAGAAAAGAAGAAAAAGAAGAAGGAAGAGGAAGTTCGACAATCTGATGACAAAGAAATGGACACCTCAGCTGCGGTGAGAAATAGACCTTTTGACGGTTTTCAATGCTTTCTGTTTAAAGGAAAGCCTAGTTCCTAGGCCTCAATATTCGCCTTGGTCGATCATTTTCGGGTCACGTGGTCCGAGGCGACAAGTCTGTTCCCGACCGTTTGGACCCTGAAGCCCTGGGAAAATGCTACACAGGGACTAGGCAATACAGTAATGTATTGCACGGAGCTCTACAGCCCCACCTAAAATTATTGTAACGGTTAATGGCAAAACGCACGTGAAGAATAATAAAAAGGTCTTTGTTGCATTAAACTAATACATAAACTGATAAAAATTTATAGCAAAATGTTGTTTAGCCACCTCTTTCCCTCATACCGTTGAAACCCTAGTGTCATTATACTGCGGATCCACAGCTACTTTGACAATGTTATGGCGAAATTCATGTTCAATAACTGGACAGACGCATGAAAAACAGACGTCAATTTGTTAAGAGCTAAGTATTTCCAATTAAAGTTATTAAACTTGTAATTTTGTTTCCCCACAGACGCCAAAGAGTGAAGAAAAGAAGAAAAAGAAGAAGAAGAAGAAAGTAAAGAAGGAAGAAGACTCAGATTAACTTAACACGGATGAACTTTGTTTTATTTGTTTTACAATAAATTTACACACTTGATTCTCTTAAAAATTTTTACTACCTAGCACCCAAGACAAAACTCATTGCTTTTTGTTTTTCTTCGACATCTGGAAAAAAAGGTCTTTTGTGCTTATATAGATAATCAAGTTACTGTGTTCTGACTACCTTTTTCTTGTTTCCTGAAACCTGTATCCTGTTTTCTTTCCCCCGATTACAACGAAGGGAAAAGAAAATTACGTGAAAAAGAGGGGAAAAGATTTTGAGGGACAAAGAACTGGTAAGAGAAAAGAAACTGCCGAGAGGGAAGGAACTGATAGTGAGAAAAGCTTACGGTGACACCTTTTTTCTTCCTTCCTAACCTCGAGATCCAAATCTCGAATAGGATTAGTCTGCTCCGACTGCTCTCAGGCTGTCATTACATACTTCTTTCAGCCGCGAGAGGTCCATATCGCGAAAAGCTTTGTCAAAGGGCAAAATTATTCCGGCTCGATTCAGCCCGACAAAGCCGCCAAATAACTTTTTTTTATTTTTTCTGATAATAAAACTGCCGAAATTGATGGCGAAAAGTTTGAAATCGCGAAAATACGCAGTTGACAATATGGCAAGATCGAGGTTTGAGGTTTTCCCGTAATGACCGAACGTTCGAGGTTAATAAGTTTATTATATGGCTTGCAGGCCCGTAATCGGCCTGTGCACATTTCGGGACAATAATGCCCTACAGTTAGCCAATCGGAGCGTCCGATTAATCGGCTGCAAACGCAAGCCATACTGAATAGTACTGAGCCATAACCAGGGCGGAAAAAGGTGGGATAGGCTGTACTCTGGAATACTGACCGAGGGCGGACCAATATTCTCCTGCGCGGTTCGAGCAAGCTAGGTTAGTCAGTCCTATTGAAGACAGGATTGAGATTTTATGGGACAACAGAATTGGCCGGACATGGCCAAATCCCGGGGCGGGAACTTCCAGAAAAGTCGAAACCCTATTTATGACCAAAATGGCCGAAAAACCATACCCTTTGGGGCCGCATATACTCATATAGCCCGTATAAGGAAGTACCGCGCCCCCTCCCCCCTCCCTCCCTTGTCGCGCCGCGGAATAAATTGACCTCGCAGCAGGGGCGAAAACTAATGACATAGTTGATTGAAACTATTAGCGAGCACGCGATTGCAAATGTTGACCAATGTTGGCTAATATTCGTGCTTACAGCTCAGAATGCTGTATGTTTAAAAATATATAGACACATTTACAAACTAGTGGTAACCACAGGTTAGAAAGTGCGGGCCTTGATGCAGTTAAGGGAAGGTACTGGGGAGGAAGTTTTTTTTATATTGGAGAATGAAGTGAAGTTGAAGGTTTTGGGAAGTTTGCTATAAGGTGGCATAAGTGTGCTATTTGAGATTTATTATATAAGCGACGGTTGTTTATTAGGTGTTTGACGATGTATGGAAACAGTATCGTGATGTGTCCAAAAGTAGGGTATTTTTTTACGCGTATTTGATATCACCAATCATATGTTGTCAAGTTTGCCTTGTTTCAATGTTAACGAGCCAATAAGCTGCGGTTGTTTATTAGGAGTTTGACCACCGAGGAAAACAGTATCGCAACGCGTCGAAAATTACGATAATTTTTTTACGCATGTTTGATATCACCAATGATATGTTGTCAAGTTTGTCATGTTTCAATAGTAATGAGCCAAAGGTTATTGATCTTAAGTGGAAACATACCCGGATCTTCCTCGGCAATCTTCGCTAATGTTCGGGAAAGTTCGGAAATACCGTATGACATTTGGGCGATATTTATAAATCTTCGGAAATCTTCGGAAAATGGTCGGAAACTTTCGGAAAACCGTGAAAAATCCTCGTAATTGGTAGGTTTATAAAATGAAGAAAATAATACATGGTTGCTTGGAGATAGGAAATGTTATTTCTCTTGTTGAAATCTATATGTCACTTGTTTGCTACGCTCACTTGTGCGATATCAAGTGGAACACTCAGAGAGAAATTCCATATCTACTTGTGCCCATGTATTATTTCCTATATATTTCTGTTTCTGGTGAATGAGGAATAAGTCTAATAATTGTTTGTGAGAAGACAACAAGATTTATTGAAAAGTACCAAGTTGTAGAAATGAACATAACAAAGATAACCTGGTACATGTAACTCAAGAGTATAAATTAATACACTTTTCAAGCATTTTCACTAACAGGTGAAAATGTCACTAATAAGATTGGAAAATTTTAAGTGTTACTTTAACTTTGACTTTGATATGTGAAAAATGTCTCTCTTAGGTAACATGAAATGTGAAAAATGTCCTTAAGATAACTTGAATATGTAAAAAAATGTCTCTCTTAATCGAACTTGAACAAGTGAGAACTGTTTGTGTTAAGAAGATTTAAATAACATAATTTATATGGAAAATTTCTCACTAAGATAACATGAACATGCAAAAACAGGTTTCTGTCAATATAAGTTGAACATGTGAAAAATGTCCCTCTTAAGACAACTTGAACATGTGAAAAAATGATTCTTTTGATAACTTGAATACTCTACAATGTCTGTTTAGTGTCACTGCAACCATAAGTTTTAAGAACTACAGGTGCAAAACATTCTAAAAAAATTGTCAAGTATTTTACAGGTGAAAGTTCTAAAAAAACATGAACACAAGTTTCACTCTCAATTAAACTGCAAGAGATATTGACATGTAGCAAAACAGATCTAATCCAAAACTTCTAAGATGAAGTTGGATGTAGTGTCAATGACGATGTTTACATTTTCCAATTCAAGGAGTCCTGCTTTGAGTTCATCTGTGGTGTTGTCTGAAGAGAAATTGACTTTTTTGATAAGAATGTTCATGACATCTGTAAAGGCAGTCAGCCAGACATCTTTCCCGTCAATTTCAGCACAGAGCCGAGCTGACATCCCCCTTTCTGCCGCTTTCACTTTTTGGCAGGTGCCACATGCAGCACAAGTGATCACTTTACAATCCACGGCATAAGGCATTTTCTTTTTGCAGTTAGCAATTTGGCAAAGCATGAAAGTGTTCACTTTGTCAGTGAATTTAAATTCATTAACTGTTATTTTCTTCTTAATGTTAGATAACAACTCCTCTCCTTTTAGCTCGTGCATTACTGCGTCAATGGGCGTGAATGTGGTTGCTATCATTGTTCCCAGATGTGTCTTGCCATTAAAGTTTTTAACACTGAGGTTCTTGATTTCATAGCTCTGTCCACTGGTCAATGCTGTAATGGTATCATCCCAAAGATGGATAATTGCATGGCCAGTTTTGTCTTCTAGCACACAGTCTTCCTTTACTCTTCCTTTGGAACCATTCCTTTTGGAAAGTTCTTTTGGGTCCAAAGAACCCATGGTCAACGTGGCTTTGACGTTTACTTTTTGGTTTCTGCTAAGCTTACTGAGCTGTTGTAAAGTAATATCTGTGGCAGATGTCTCGGGAAGGTTGGATGATGATGCACTGCCAGCAGAAGGTGGCTCTTTGCAGGGATCAAATTTAATGTCACTCGAATTAGCTTTTATGAGTGAGGCATACTGGTTAATAAAGATTTGGCCATCATCATCCCTGGCACTCAATATTTTTGAAGGTGATTTTGTTTTCTCAAAGTGGATGGCTTGCTGGTGTGATTTCTGGTCAAAGCCAATAGCTTTAGTAAACTTATTCGGTGACGTTTGGAAGGTGAATGTGTAGCAATCTCTACCAGTCTTTGCCTTTTTCATGGGTGACACCAAGTGCACAAAACCCGGAGGAGTGTCTGCAAAAACAAATATACAAACAAGCATAAGTAAGTGGAATTGAAAGATTACAAACAGAAAATTAATTTTTTTTTGTAAAGTGGCAAAACAACAATCAGAATACAAACCTTTTCGCTTTGCTGCCATGGAACTGTAAATGTGGCAGCACTGAAAAAATAAAAAAGGAAAGAAAAGATATGAAAGAGATTAAATTTAATGAATCAGTTGTATAAAATATTACTTAGTATGAGCAACATGATACACTTAAATGTTTCATTAAGTTATGTTCATATAATAATGGTCATAATAAATAAATTATTCTTTTTTTACAATATATTTGTTTGAAAAAAAAAGAAAAAGTTGTTTGCAGTAACCTACTGTATTTTTTTAAAGTAATTTTATCAATCTCGTTTAGTAATAGCAAAAGTATATTAATTATAATTATGAATTGAATGATGAAGTTATTAACTCAATGATTTGTAGGTAGGTGTTAGTAAGTGAAATTTGAGGTGGTATGATTTGCCAACCTAGAAAGGCACTCCTCTTCTTGAAACCTGAATTGAAAGTTTGATGCATTCTTAATGGCCTTCAAGCGTTCAAATGACATTGGCTCAATAAGACAAGAGTCAAGTGTTTTCACCCTACTGATTGCAACATATGTCATGCCTGCTGTTCGTTCTCGTGAACCAATATCGATCCAAGCTTTTTCTAGAGTAAGTCCCTGGCTTTTGTGTATTGTAATAGCCCAGGAAAGCTTTAATGGTAATTGCTGTCTTTCATGAAAAGTATCAGGTAAATGAGATTTAACAGTGATAGGGCACACTAGGACACATTTTGGTAACAATTCAGTAAATGATGGCCCTGCATAATGGTCAAATTTAACCATAACTGCTATTGGTTAATCTGGTGGCGAGTGATTCTCTGCAAATATGAGGTCTACAACTTTTCCAGTAGCTCCATTGCATAGTCCAACCTCTGGCCACAAATTCATTGTAAGCATTACTGAAGCCTGTCTGGCAAGAAATAAGATTGGTACTAATCCAGACATTTCATCCGAAGGTAATGATTTAGCAGTGGAAGATGAATGACGAGCCTGAATGCAGGCTACTGGTCGAGAAAGCTTCAGCAGTTGTTGGTGATTGTATTCAGCCACTTCATCATTACCATAAAATAATTTTATTGCATCATCAAATTCATTTAAATTAGCAACCAGTGATGGCTGACGAGATAAAAGAAGCCTCCAGTCTTCTTCCGTAGAATCACCAGTGCGAAGGCGCATCAATAATTGTTTAAAGGCAACCTGCGTAGTATCAGAGCCCTGCACTCTTTGATTCACAGATAATCTAATTACTTTATCAAACATTAAATATGCAGCGTGGCCTTGTTCACCAATAGGACCTGATGGCTTTGTGTGATATAAAGGTTTGTCTGCAACAGGTGGTAGCTGTGCTGGATCACCTACCAAAATAATAGATTTTCCTCCAAAAATTTCATCCTGTTGTCCAGTTGCTTGCCTACATCGTTTGTCAATCCAACCAAGCAATGTCTGGCCAAGCATAGAATACTCGTCAATCAATATATATTTAATATGATGCAATCGGTCTTGCAACCTTATAAGAGACTGCCCTTTAAGATCCTTGTTACCTCTTGGACCAACAGGTAAATTTAATACTGAATGAATGGTCTTGCCATTAATATTGAATGATGCTTTTCCATTAGTGGCAGTAACAGTGCAAGATTGTTGTAGTAGAGATTTCAAAGCACTAATAAGGTAACTTTTGCCAGTTCCTGCAAATCCATTTATTATTAAAAGTAAGGGTGGTTCTTGGCAAGGACTTTCGAAGTGTTGTTTAACTAAATTGTATGCAAGTGCTTGCATGTTGCTGAAAGTATTGATGTTTATGTTGTCATCAGGGTTGCTTAAAGGTTGATAAATATATGTTTGCTTTTTAGAATTTATCCAGGATGGCATTTCAGCTATTTGTTGTGAAGTATATGGATAAGAGGTTGTCTGCCAGTAGGTAGAATTGTTAGTATATAGTGAGGAAGCTTCAGGATCAGTTGAATTATTTGAGTGCAAAAAGTCTGCTAAGATCATCCATTCTTCATGTTGCTCTGATTCAGAAGACTGTTCATTTTGTAAATCACAATCAGAATAATCCTGTAAATCCTCAAGTTTGTCATGCCAATCGGGTACATGGTTTTGGGCATACTCTGACTGCAAGAATGTTTTCCATTCACTAATGAATAAATTATCGTTTTCCTCTTTACTTCCCCATGCATCTTCTGGTTTTGTTTTCCATGGCTTAAATCTCAATAATTGATATTTACAGTACAACCCAAAATTAGGGCTTTTTATGCTTGAAGAATATGTAGGAAAAACCCTTGGAATTAAGTTTTTAGGCTGATTCACTAATTTGCCACTTACAACTTTGTACTTTGTTGCAAAGTCAAGAAAGTTCATATCTGTCAACTTACATTTTAAATCTGCCTCATATTTGTGTCGTTGAGCATATGTATCAAGCAAACTATCTGTTGTTACTACTTCATCAGGTGCATCAGACAGGTTAAGTCTACGGGAACCATTTAAGTTCACAGGAAGAACAATGAAGGATGAGCTAATAAAATTGAGGGAAAGTAAATGGTGCATTGTTTCCTGTGCAGAAAAATCTCTCTGACCTAGTGTTTTCATGACAGTTTTCTTGATCATTGTTGTGGCATCAGCATTTGACTGAGAGTTCTGAACAATAGCACTGAACGTGTTCTTAAGCATGTGAGACCGTGTTTCACTCTTCGCTGCATACTTTGCCAGATACTCTACACAGGTCTGATAATCAACAACAAGCTGAATATCACAGTTTGCACGCCAGCCTTGAAGCTGAAGTCGTTGGTGATTGTTTAGTCTAGAGTCGTTCCTTTTGGTTGTAACTTGCATTTTATATTTAGGTGTGTTATCCTTGGAATGAATTTCTTCAAATTGCAATGAGGTTTTCTCACAATGTTCAAATGGAAAATTAAACCTACATTTGGTTCTGTTTCATTTCCTTTTTTCCTTAAACAATAGCTGGTACTACATCGAGTGTGCCTTTGAACCATGTTTAATAGATCAATGTAGTCACTGTCAGATTCAGATTCTTCGATATTATGGTAGTATTTTTGACAAGGATGAATAACCGGTTTTATCCAATTGCCTTCATCTGGAGGATCTGGGTTACAGGTAGAGAGAATCCAATTATAATACTGACAGATTTTTTCACTAGCTATTTTCCCATTAATAACAGTTGCACTATCAGGTGTACTTTCATCTTCAGAAACATCTGCCAAGTATCCTTTAAGTGCAGTGTCGCTCAATTTGCACAAACCTGGATCATTGTTTAATTTTGCAACACCGTGACAATGAATACTACCTCTAGACTGATATTCGAATCTATACCAATGCCATTTGGCATCAAGTGAGTTATATAACCAGTGTTTAATGAAGCTCTTTAATCTTTCAGTATAGAACCAATCAACTATGTGAGGGTTATCAATGACATTCTGACAGTGCTTTCTGTATTACACGAACTTTGAAAAAGGGCATGTAATTCTGGCCAGTGCATATCTGCTGAGGAGAATGTGAAAAACAAAGTTGGAGGACCCTCATGTTGTATGATTGTTTTTAAATCTTCTTTTGCCTTGAACCAATAAGCATCTGAACCAGTTATATTGGTGATGTACCGTGACAACTTTGACATTAAAAGGTTACTTTGATTATTCCTAATCATATCTCTGAACTCTTGCAATGTTAAATGTTTTTCTCCAGGATTTTGCTTAAAAAATATTCCAGTTTGTTGAAGAATTTGTTTACGCTGAATCATATTTAAAGCCCAGTAAGAAAATCTTGGATGATTTGCAAAACGATAGTGCCATATATTATCTTTTTTCTCTGCAAATTTAATAAGGTGTTTAACCTTTTCCTTGAGAGTGACATTTTTTAACAGGGATGGGTTTGTTGGATCCCCTTTACTATCTGGAAATAATGTAGGAAATGCCAGTGTAGCCAAAAATGGAGTGGTAAACTCATTTAAAGGATTGTCACTTGAACTTGGCCAGTCAATATGACCTTGGAAAACTTGTTGATTTATTTAATGTTCTTCTTGTTGTTGGCTATTATTTACTGGAAGAAAGCTTGAAGTATCGACATTTGGATTATAAACGATGTTGTCTTCTTCATAAACAGGGCCACGATCTAGACTGCAGTTAAGGGTATCATCGATAACTTTCTCTTCTGTTTGTAGGGAAAGAAGCTGTTGGGGGACTTCATTCTCTGGTAAAGATACAAGTGCTTGATAATTTATTTCAATATCGGAATAAAGAGGATTATTTCTCAAAAGCCAATGTATCGCATCTGATACTACTTGTCTTCTTACAACAAGATTTTTAAAATTATTTCCTATCCCTTTTTTCCGGACAACAATAACAGGTAAATCTTTTGGATATCTTGGGAGAGAATGTGCCAGTTCTCTAACGTCCTGTGGTATATTTATACAATGCCCTGAGAAACCTCTTTGTCCTCCTGGTTTGATATAAACATGCATAATGGGAAGAGCACGAGCAATTAGCATTTCTTCCACTTGAGTTAAACCTCTTAGTTCGTCTGGTAGAGCTGAAGGCACCATTAGGTTTTCAGTGGAAAATTTCTTTGGAAGATCCTTTTCTCTAGAACATCTCGCACACTGGTAGTTATTTATAGATTTTGGAGTGGATCCATGCTTCAAAACAAGATTTACATTGGTAAATAGTATAATTGTTTGATTTATTAAAATTTGCTATGTTCTCCTTTGCCCATGGCTGTTCATGTAGAGGAGCAAGATTTTCTGTGCAGCAGTTTGATAAATATTCTTCTTTTGAGACTGTTGCATTAGGAAGGCATTCTCTAACACATACTTTCTTTTTCCCATGAGTTTCTTTATTTTCCTTTCTTTTATGTGTAAATTGATACCTGGATCGGTATGCTGCTAGCCTCTCTTTGCGGTGAGCATCTGTTTCAGATAATTTGAATTTGAGATATTTAAGAGCATTTTTATTTGTATAGTGTGGCTCTGTAGAAACGTAATGTAAATCCTCTATGTACCCAACAAACAATACTTTTGTTATTTCCTGGCCACCAGATGGAGTAATTGTTGATCCTTCTGGGCATGAAAGCCGTGATTCAATTATATGAATGACAGAATGAAGTTGATTGGCTACAGCCTGAATAATTATATGATCACACCATGTCCCAGGAGTGCGCATTCTTTGCAAATACACTTTCCATGAATTTTCAGATACACTTTCTACAAACAACTCAGGATGCTGTTCAAGATATTTTACACCTGCTTGCCTTATTTCAATGTGAAACTCAGGAGAACCATAATACTGATGGGAGACTGATCGGAAAAAGCAATCACCACAGCCTCCAACATCAACTGGCTGTAAACCCTTCTGTAATAGTCTATCAACCAGACGATCATAGGAGCTCGCTGCAGCATCAATCTGATTTGACTGGTTATTTGTAGAATTCATACCACCAGAAAGAAATGGAAGTACACATTGTTTTCTTACGAATATACTTTTATTTCTGAAACCTGTTTTGTTGGAGTTAATTTTTTGAGCATTTTTCTTTAAATAGTACTGACCAAAACAGCTTTAACCAGAATATCTGGCAATCCAAAATGTAACCTCACTTTTTTTGCAGAAGTAATGCAGTTCTGAAGACCTTGGAACCTTTTGTTTTAAAAGACGTTTTAATTGCTTTCTCTTCTTTCTATGATTAAACAAACTAACGAATTTCCGTTTAGGAATTCTAGAAGGTTCTCTGTCTCTCTTCCTGCGATGGGATTGCTTAGAATGAACAAAACACATGCTTCTACAACGGTATTCCTTAGTAGGCTGAGCAACCAACATACTTTCAAACACTCTCTTCTTCTGGGCGGCATAATTAAATGGAAGCACAAATTCACTTTCCAACGGAGCAGAACAAAACTTTCTCGGCAGTACCGGCAATGCTAAGAAAATAACTGGACTCCATTTTGTTAGCCGTGATAGTTCTAGTTTAGGCTCTGCGATTGTTTGAATTATTCTGGCTGATTTGATGAGTGATGACCAAACTGAGTCAAATATTGGCAAAGCTGTGCCGTCTTTTGATTCGACTTGTGGGCTAACACAACCAGGTGACCAAACTGGGTCATCGCTTTTTGACAAAACCGAGGCTTTACTCTTTTGTATGCATACTTGTTGAAAACGCAAAAAAATCGGTATGCATTCGACCCTTTGAGATAAAGACTGGAACATCTGTGGCATAAGACTTGGAAAAATTCGCCATGTTTTCCGTACAGACAGTGTTCTGTAGTAGATTTCCGTAAATCGAAACATGTCAAACTGCTCCTTCAAAAAGTAAAAGTGGTTTACCAGAAAAATTAACCGCCCAGAAAGTTAACAGTATAAAATATAACGCAACTCACCTTATCTTCACGGCAATATGAATTCAAATAGATCGTGAAAACTTGTCAGACAACGCTGAAAGTCACAGCAAATCCCCAGAAAATCGCCTCAACAAGTTCACCAAAACGTCCTTCGATTTCCAAGTGACAGGTCGAGCCACGTGCGAAGAGCTTCAAAGATCAAAACAACAGAGATACCCCTTGAAATACTGAATTTATTGGGCTCTACCAGAATAATTAACCGCCGAGAAAACTGTAAAATATAACTATAACTTAACTCACCTTATTTTCAGAGCAATAAATCAAAAGATCGTGACAACTTCTGAGACAACGTCGATATCACAGCTCACGGCAAACCTTCTCGAAAGCAACGCAACGCTTGTACGAACGCGAACAACTTTAGCCTGCAGAGCAGGCGAGATTTTTTCGAGCGAGCGCTCACATCGTAAAAAGTTTAGCCGCCATCTTGAATTTTTCATGCAGTGGAAGACTGGGGAGAGAAAGAAAGTTTTACCAAGGGGGTGAATGATAGGCAAGAAGAAGGATAGGGGTGGGGTGGAGCGAAGAAAGTCTTCTCATTCTTCCCCTCCCCCATCCCCCACCGTCTAACATGGCGGTCTAAAAAGGCGGTCGCAAGGTTGTAACGCTAACTCGCCCCAATAAGACGCCTGCACTGCAGGCTAGAACAACTTCGGACAACGCATGAACAACACCGGAAAAGCCTTTTCATGTGACAGAAACCTCGATCTCAGGTGACAAACTTTAGTGATTGACAAACTGTAGCGATTGACACATTTTTCGCATTTCGATCGTTCTTAGTGGAAGAAGATAATTTTCAACTTCCGCTTTCTGTTCGCTCTTTATTAACGTGGCGCGCACGCGTAAAACGCAATCCGCTGGTCACTGTCGAGATTAGGGTTGCGGGCCTCTCTTGGGCCCGCAATTAGCTTTTGCGTTTAATCATTACCAGTAGATGCGAAAAGGCTAGCTTGAAATTTGAAGGTTAATGTAAATATTTTAGTCCTGTTTACAGAAACTGTCGCCGTCAAGCAACGTATCATCAAATCGTGGGTTATAGAAGGGACCAGAAAACTGTCTAAAAGTTCGGTCGCTGATATAATAATGTTGATTTTAGCAATAGACAGGTGCTTGAAGTCAGCTAATGAAATAATTCAAGGTATATTAAGAAGTGAAGGCGTCGAAATGAACGCTCAGAATTTCTGATTACTAGTAAATTTATATGGCACAACCACTCGAAAAGAAAAAAGAAAACGGCTCACGACCAGATGACCGTTTTCATGCACACAGCTCGGATTTACCTCAAGAACTAAGTGTGGGTCAACCTCTTTTGCGTTATAAACACGCAAAACTGGTCAAACAAGACACCCCGCCTACGTGACATCCGCCTATGATCGTGTCACGCGCTATTGATATCGTGTGTTAATTTCTCTAGGTTTTCGGTGTTCGCCTCAGGGGCAGACCTTTCTTTTTCGAGGGTGAAAAGGGGCTCCAAAAAATAACACTACCAAGTCTGAATGATGATAAAAAACTGGCGTCAACTTGCTCCTTTTCTACATCGGGCCGCCGCCATTAACAACACGCGAAATGGTCTTCCAATCTGTGTGTTGGGAAGCCGGCTGAACTCAAATCAAAGGTAATTTAGAATTTATACAAACCATTAGCCATCTATCAATTTTTTATGTACCATATGCGAGATCTTTAAGAGGCTGATTTCTATACGATGAGGCAAAAGCATCTAATAGATGTTAAAATGCGATGGATTTGCCATAGAATCTGCCATATATTTACAATCATTACAGTTTTCCACACAATCACGGTTAGCATGGTCAGAGAAACATGTAGCCAGAGACGTAAAATCATCCTGTCGAAATTGCTCGCTATTGAACTCTTCGTAGACTTCGCAGGTTAGTCAACAGGTCAATATCTATTTCAAATCGGCGGCAGTGGGGTGGGGGGGGGGGGGGGTCAAATTCACGTTCGTGTTTTTGGCCAAAAGTTGCTTGCGGAGCAGGCCGTTGTATGTGGATCACATTACAATGGTTGTTCATGCGTTGTTACACTCCATTGATTCGACATTTAGAATTCACAATTTTGTCCAGCTTTACTATTACAGTAACAATTAGATTTCTACATTTGTGATTCAATCGCACAATCCCACACTGCTAGACTACTAAAGCTTATTCGCTATCTACTATTTATTTCCTCGATGTCAGTGGGGAAGGAAGATTGCGTGACGAGCTCAAAGAGTGGCTACTCGAAACTCGATGTTTAGCAGATCAGAGATTGAGCACGAGAACAATATTTCTGGAACGAAATCCAGTATTTTGTATATGTTTCCCGGGAAGTTTAGTTCCTTGAAATTATTTCTTTCAATTCAATTAATTTTGTTTGTACGAAATAAAAAGAAACCATTTCAATGTTAGTCTCCTCCGCAGCCGGTTTTTGGGGTGTCACGCTACGCTCCCCCCAAAGAAACGGCTGCTCACATCCAAACAACATTCTTTTCCTTTTGTGCTTGTGGTTTGTTTGCGCTGAGTTGAACAGACCAATCACATAATAGCAAAGTGTGAATGACGTAAGCTTTCGCGCGGAAAGGTCTGCGGTGCGAACACGTGAGGGATTTCTGGCTTTTGTTTCACGCCGCACGTCGCCAAAAATAGGCGGTGTTCGCAGGTTACGATCATGATGGACGAAAAAAATTGTAAATGAAAGTCCTAAGTACAAGTGCTTCATGTGCTCATCGCTATGTTCAGCTATAAATGAGACAATATATATTTTCTCGAAATGTCAAATTGTAAGCGTCAATCAAGGGCCAAACGCTTCCTACAGATTGTAATCAGGCCGGAAAGAGCGGTATTCAGAACTCGATGTCAACAAATCGAGCGAAGCTACTTGATTTCCTGGTTCCTTTATTAAGTTAAAATAGATATCTTCCTTCTCGACAGTAATTTTTTGAGTTGAAAGCTTCTAATAATTAACTTGAACTTTGAAGAGTCTTCAGCTACATAGAAAGCTCGTTCAAGCGTCGCCGGTATTTTTCGGCGTCCCTAAACAAAAGCCGGAAATCTGTATGTTTATTTGTGACATCTCCCAGACGGGATACAAAGATAAAAAACATTCCCTGATTGGACAAGTTTCAAAGGGCGAATTTGGCGCGAAAACGTCCTTGAAAATGGAACGGAAGCGGTGATTGGCTAATTTCGTGAAAGGAATGTTGTTCGAATGTGAGCAGCCGTTTCTTTGGGGGAGCGTTGCGTGACATCCCAAAAAACGGCTGCGGAGGAGACTATTTCAATGTAAGATGGCCATGCTTACTTGTTGCATGATTGCGTGACTGCGTGATTAATCTATAATCCAAACCGGAGGAATTTGAAAACGGCGGGAGGGAGCCTCCCGTTTTTTTCTCGGGGGGGGGTGGGGGGGCGGGTGCGGCTACACGTAGGCTATGAAAACAGAGCTTTTCGAAAGCGCTGGCGTCACAATAATCATGTGATTTACCTGGCCGAGTTTTCCTCAAACACAAATTCAAAATGACTGGCGATTGTTGCATTTTTACAGCGGTTATCAATTACACGCGACCTCCGGCCCTCAGCCCCAAAAAAGTCTAGACAAAACCTAGTTTTGATGGACGTCAATCATCTCCGCCTCCTTGCCGACTGTATGCAAAATTTACCTGAAAGTGAAACCCTGCAGCGGTCCACTTGTAAAAATTATCATTTTACTTTCGGGCCCAAACCTTGGAGTTTGAATTTCTGAAAAATCACCCTACTGCTCGAGCTTACTGTTTTAGCTCTGAAGTTGGAACTCCCTACCCTGTGGAGCTCTGGTAATGCAAAGGCCAAAACTTTCAATTTTCCCGCATAGAAGTTTAATTATAACCTGTTTACTTTCTTCTCTCCACAGGGCCTCATTTACGACGGATAGGAAGGTAAATTACGAGTGTTAGGTTGTTTGTGGGGTTTGCGTCCTAAGAGCGCGAGGCGGGATTCACGCGCGCTTGTTTTGTTTCTCGAAACTGTCGAAGTCACACAACGCTCCGAGAGGTATTGCGTGACTTCGACTCGCGATAAGAAATGGTTGGGGGTGCAACGTGGGAAAGCTTCTTTCGCTCCTTGGTCTTCCGCTATTTTTCTCCTATTTTGTGACGCTGTTCTATAACTAACCGAACGCCTGGACAAAGCTATCTCAAACGTGTTTCAATTCACCATGCACAAACAACTGAATTTTCCGACTCGAAATAAATTCTGACGTTGAAGAAATTTTTTCCCTGTCGATTTCTTAACCCGTGGTATTAAACCCCTTGGTTAACAAAAACCTCAGCTGATCAGAGACTTTAAGGCAGAACTGGTGGCTCCTAAAAGAGCCGTTTGTTTCAATTACGCGAAGATCGCTTCACTTGCTATTGGTGTACTTGGTCACGGCCTTGGTTCCTTCACTGATAGCGTGCTTGGCCAGTTCACCGGGCAGAAGCAATCTGACAGCGGTCTGGATCTCACGGGAACCGATGGTCGACTTCTTGGCGTATTTCGTCAAACGAGAAGCTTCGCTCGCAACACGTTCGAAGATGTCGTTGACGAACGAGTTCATGATGCCCATGGCTTTGCTGGAGATTCGAGAGTCAGGATGAACTTGCTTCAGCACTCTGTAAATGAAGACTCCATAACTTTGTTTTCTCTTTATCTTCTTTTTCTTTTCATTATCGTCAGTAGTCGGTTTTTCCTTGACAGTCTCCCTCTTCTCTTCTCCTTTTTTCCCAGCTGTTTTGGGCGCCATAGCTCAACCAGCTTCGACAAAAAAATCTTATTCAGAAATTTCAAAGCCCAACGAGGTATTTCAAAGAGGCCTTAGTCGAATTCGAGGTGATTCTAGTCCGCAAAAACTTTAGAGTAACCTAAAGATCTCTAATGTCTGCGTTGAATGTAAGAAGTGCATTGCTATTTATAAGAAAAAGTTGGAACATATCAAGTTTCACAGGATCGAAATTCCCGTTTTCTGATTGGTGTTTTAACAGCTGTTACATTTGTAGAGGTCAGAGGTCAGCGCTGAACATGTGATTGGTGGATATCGATCCCATCCCCTGAAAGGTCGAACGTGAGAGTGGCATATAAAGATCAGAGTTTGCTAACAAAATTAATACTTTCGCCCATTTGGGAATAAGGAAGTAATGCATCAAAAATGAAAGACCAGTTGATCACATTTCCAAGCACCGAGAAGAAAGTTGAAAATATGACGCGCGGTAGCAATTCTTAACGTCCTAGGGCTTTCCACAAATATCACGTAAAATCGCCAAAACATATCTTTCCGGAAATTTCCAAAAAAAATTCTAAATATCACAAGAATTTCTCTAAATATCTCGCAAAAAATACCTCTAAATATTTCATTTTTTTGTTTTTAAAATAAATCGATTTTGAATCCCTCAGGTCAAAATTTTCTTGCAGTAGTTGGAGGTTGAGGAAGAGGATTCAGGCGCATCGATGTTACTAGCCTCCGCCATTTTGGAAAATCGTTGCTGTTATACAATACATTTTTCGATCAGGAAATCGCTGAACTGTATTGTTTCAAAAAAATAGCGAGGAAAACACAGGGCTAAATCCAAAAAAGCTATGAATATTTCTAACTACCCCTAAATTTTCTAAATATCTTAATAATTTCGAAATTTCTCGGAAACTTCTAAATATCCCCAACCCCAGTTTCGTTGCGGTCCACGTGACCAAAAGACACGGAGAGGTAGCTGTTACCATCTCGGGTCACGCAATACTTGTATCCCCTGAACATGTGTGACAACCCACTGACAACTCAAGGAGACTACTCTGTCCGCAGTTTCCGGCACCCGATCAATCGTCGAAAAAATGTACACACACGGGCATGCTGTTTAGTACAATTTGTTCAGAGAGACTCCGCACTGAACTCAGGTGTTTCATAATTGTTTATGCGCTGAATTGATATCATCAAGCTAGCAACCCTTTTCCTTTTCGAACATCATCTTTTTGCTGTTTTGTTTTGATTTTTGCGTAGAAGGGTTCTGTTCTAGACCGTCTAAAAGCGGGTGATGTCCTAGTCGGTGATGGAGGGATGACTTTCTGTTTGGAGAAGCGTGGCTATGTAAAAGCAGGACCTTGGTCTCCGGAGTGCACGGTGGAGAGCCCAGAGGCAGGTTAGTCCAGTCCTTTCTCTGTCACGCAGGATAGGGTTTCTCTCCCGAGAGCGTAGCGTTGCGTGACAGAGAGGTATGAGTTAAGGAAGTTCGCGCTCAACCTCGTTCCCAGGGTCCTCTCCCCCTGGGAACGAGGTTGGTTCGCGCCCACTGTTAGTACGTATGGGTTATTGACCAAGTGTGAGGTCAAGATGGCAGGATATTGGCCAAGTTCTGTTTTTGCGTGTTTATGGACCTCGACTCCCTCTCGGTCCATAAACTCGCACAAAAAGAACGAGGCCAATATCCAGCCATCTTGACCGAACAAGCTTGGTCGAGAAAGGATTTATTATATGGCTTTAGGGGAATCTTTTCTTGCGGGACACGGCGGGTAGTCCCGAGCGGGCAAGATAGCTCCATCTTGCCCGCTGGGGTAGCCAATCACAGCGCAGGATTTGATTCATCTTGCCCGCTCACGGAGCTAGCCATATAATAAACATCCTTACTGCGTAAGTAATTCACGTCACAACGTCACGCCACGTCAGGCCCGCCACGTCATACATCAATCACGCACTAAGGTAGAAATATAAAGACAATAGCCTCCATTTGTCGCGAAAATATGCTCGGATATTTGTCCGCGGACATTATCTGTTCCTCGAAGCCCTTGAAGCTCACAGTTTTCCGAGAGCGAGGCTCGAGGAAATTGTGAGCTTCGAGGAACAGATAATGTCCAAGGGAAAATGTCCGAGCATCGGCTCGCTACGATGATAAGTTGCATTGTGAATGGCTAGATGTGATGACTGTGGAATTGGTTCATTAGAAATTGTTCATTTCAGTCCGCCAGGTTCATCGCGAGTTTCTTCGAGCAGGCGCAGATATCATTCAGGCTTTTACATTTTCCATGGACGATGAAATCATTGACGAGAAGGTATTTGTTGCACAATGTAAAAAGTGGCCATATAAGACTTTTAACAAGCTCTGCTGGTTTTTGCTGCTTAATGTTATTCAAAAATGCATGTGAAATTGTGTAGTTGTTTTGATGTTTTTTCTTGGCAATTTCTTTACGGAAATCTTCGCCATTTAAAATGGATCAATGAAACTTACTTCAACCCGTCGGAGAAAAAGTGCTGTTTCATCCAATCAGCGGCAGAATCAAATCAATCGGTCCTTTCAGAACCGACCTGCTCTTTTTCACGCAGGTTGCATGAATTTGCTTCGAGTTTTCGTTTGTGCTGATCACTCTGATAATAGTTGTATGTCATTATTTTGGTTTCGTACGATTTCGGTTATTATAAGAAAAATGCCTCCTATGGACTCGAAGTGAATCCTGGTTGCTCTACAGCAATGACAGTTTGACAACGAGGAATTCGCTATTTTAAAAGTAATCGAAAGCTTATTACAGGTGCTTTTTGTTGCTCTCTTCAACAGAACGATGAAATAAATCAGGCCGCATGCGATCTGGCGAAGGGCGTGGCTCAAGAGGGAGGGGTGTTCTCCGCCGGCTCCATCTGCCAAACAGCAAAACTTTACGCGCAGGGAGCTGGGAAGGAGCGTATACAGAAACGGTTTGAAGAACAGATTGCAATATTTCTCAAGAATGACATGGACTTACTGATTGCTGAGGTAGGCAAGAGGCAATCTAGGCAGCTTGCGTTTATGTTAATTTCGGACAGTGGTTTTTGAACTTTGCAGAGACAGCTACAGGCCGCTCATGTACCGTGTGGCACTAAATTTTTGCTGGTTCTAAATTTGCGATTTTTTGAGTTTATTTTTATCATGATTCGCAAAGAGAAGTTCGCGCAAAAAAAGTTCTCTCAAAACATAATTCCCGCAAAAAGTTTTTCTGCAAACATTTTCTCCGCAAAAATTTACTTCACTGGCGTAATTATACATACAAACATCACAAGTAGAATCTTGTTGCTGCCATTTATTTAAAACGCCTCTTTGGTTTAGAAACCAAACAATGAAACGAGAAACAAAACGTTCAGAAATTAAGAAAGATTTGCAGGAAAGGGTCATTTGAAGGTACTCCATTGAGAAGAGCATCTACAATTCCGCACAAGAGCAGGATGTACAGTCAACTCCCGTTAGAGCGGACACCCTCGGACCCGGATTTGGTGTCCGTAATAGCGAGAATCCGTAATAGCGGAGTGCGAGAAAATTTTTATGTTATAATATTTGGACAGACTGGACGAACTTGTTCATGGCAGCAAGACTGCAAAGAGAGCCTTAAGAGAAAAAGATGAAGAAATTTTGATTGATGGACAGAAGAAGCGGAAATCGACCAAAAAAGACATAGACAATCTCAAAAAGCAGAAAAAATAGACTTGATATGTGTGCAAATATTCCAAGATGCTGCTCGTTGTCCGCTATAACGAGAGAGAAAACAATAAAATTTTGACGTTGGGACCGAATAAAGTGTTCGTAAGTCCGTAATAGCGAGCGTCCGTAATAGCGGGAGTTTGTTTCAGTCAAACGTCTGTAACTTTCGCCGGGGATTTAGCTGCTGTTCGTAATAGCGGGGTGTCCGTAATAGCGAGGTGTCCGCAAGGCGGGAGTTGACTGTAATTGTGATAGAGCGACACTGACTGCTGGATTACTATTTGCTACATCTCTACATGTTTTTTCACTTGTCAATTGATGCAGTTTAATTTTAAAAAACAAAACGCGAAAATGTTGTAATTTCAAGTAAACTCGACTTCACGAAAATCGCAAAAATTGATACCCAGCAAGAAAAACCAGTCTTTTACAATCGCAAAAATTAGTTTCCGCAAACTACAAAAAATCGCCGATTCGCAAAAATAAACTCCCGCAGAATTAATTTAGTGCCACATGGTAGTCGGAGTTGATGATGATGATAATGATGATGATGATGATTATTATTTTTAGTCGGAGATATGTTGCAACTTCTTTCCTCTCCCCCTTAGTTCTTTGAGTACGGAGAGGAAGCTGAATGGGTAGTGGAAGTGATGAAGAACACAGGGAAGCCAACCGCCATCACGATGAGTATTGGTCCTGTTGGGGACAGTAACAACGTGTCGACCGGAGAGTGCGCGGTTAAACTGGCAAGAGCAGGCAAGTAAATCTCTTTGGCGTCTTTTCCAACTCACCAGCGTACTCCGTAAAATCTTACACGGCTGCTTCTGTAGCAGACACGATGGCCTAATGGTCAGCTTTGCTTCTGATCGAGCGGTCTGATTTCGATCCCTGGCTGGGGTCTTTGCGTTATATTCTTGCCATAGACTATTTACTCTCACAATGCCTCACGCCACTCAGGTGTGTACAATGGTACCGGCGAGTTAAATGCTGGAGGGTTCGATGGACTAGCATCCCACCTAGATGAGATTAGAATTACTCGTAGTCGGGGGCAGGAGCTGATGGGCTCCTGTAGTCGCTTAATCCTGCAGCAACCGCAATAAACTCCCGTACGCCGTATGCTAGGACACTTGGCCCGATGCCGAATGTGCCTTTGACAATCGCCTCTCGTGGCTCCCGACCGGTTTTGCTGAGCAACAGATGTATTCGTAGACTATTGACTTATAAACTTTGTAAGGGGTTTCGTGTGGGATTATAACTGGTGCAGCTCATGTTGGAGAGGCTTGTAAGCGGTATAATGGTGCGGTATGATATGGCAAACTTTGCTTCAACACGTGGCTGATATTTTTCGTTCATTATCAGGTGCTGATATTATTGGTGTGAACTGCAAGTTCGATCCCACCACTTCCATGGAAGCTCTTCGTCTGATGAAAGAAGCACTGGACAAGGAAGGACACAATCCTTATTTGATGATCCAGCCTGTTGGTTACCACACCCCGGACGCCGGCAGGGTTGGGTTCGCTAGCTTGCCCGAGATACCTTTTGGTGTGAACTTGTTTCACTGTGTGTTAGTTGTTTGTATCATAACTAAACGGGCTTCCTGATTGGCTAGTTTCCGTATTACCCGCATTCAGGATTGGCTAGTTACAGTATTACGCGTGCTCCGATTGACTAGTTTCAGTATTACGCGCGTTATGATTGGTTACCTTGCAGTCATGCCTCAATGGACCTTTTCGGCGATACGGCGGCCATTTTGAATTCTGTTGTTTCAAATAGCTATTATGGGATACCTAGGGGACAAACAAGTATGTATTTGCCCTCTAAGCATCCCATAATAGCTATTTGAAACAATCATAGAATTCAAAATGGCCGCCGTATCGCCAAAAAAGTGTCATTATCTGACGTCTCTCTTTGCCTTCCCCTGCAAGCTGGATATGTCCGAAATTTATCCCGAAAAATGACCTAAATTCTTTTCGTCCCCGTAGAAAAATTTAATTTTGTTCTGCGGTCCTCCATTCCTTGACTACATTCCACTAACATGAGGTGCCATTCGTGTTCTTTTTGTTATAGCTTTGGAACCTCGCACACTAACTCGGTGGGATGTGCATAAGTACGCTCGGCGGGCCTATGATATGGGAGTGAGGTATATCGGAGGCTGCTGTGGCTTTGAACCATACCACATCCGGGCTATCGCGGAAGAGGTAAGACACGTGACGCCTAGTAACAAAACCAACAACAACAATTGAGTGATTTTCAATTCAGAGCCGAAAAGCAATTGCTTTTTCATTACTACGCCACACGATTGGCTTAAAAAACTCGCGCCACTTTTTCGACCAATCAGAAGTAAACCCAAAACCACTTGTGAGTCACCCACACATGTTTTCCCGTGCCTCGCGTCAGCTACATGTATTTACTTCAAGTTTTGATTGGTTCACTGGATTGTGTTGTTTGTGATTGGCTGGAGTGATTACATTGGTTTTGGCTTTACGGCACTCATTTGAAAACTGCTCTAGCAACAACAAAAACAACAATGAGGACAACCTTAATTTGTACTTCCCCTTAAAAAAATTTATTGGCTCCCAAGAACAACCGTAGAGGCTAGATGAGCCAGGGAGCCAAAAGCCAAGAAATCAACTTCGATTTTTGCGGCCTGTATGTATTGCTACCGCAAGCCTTTGGCGATTGGAATCAAATAAATATGAAACTATAGCGTAGGTGAAGCTGGCAAACGTTTGAAAGTAAGTAGTCTCCAATTCTGCCATAAAATTCCGTTGTTGGGATTAGGAGCAGTCTGCACACACTTTATAAAAGAAGCAATCTTTATGTATTGTAAATACCAAATAGAAGATGGTATTTCGTTTTCTCTATAGAGAAAATCATGAAAGTTTATGAGAAAGAAGTGTTTTGGGAACAACTTTTTCGAGTTCTCCCAAACTTCCACGAGTGTTTGTATAACTCGATACAGACACGGAGAATATGTTTTCTATTTCTTTCAGAAAGTTCCACGACGAAAAAAAAACAACAACTTGTTTACTTTGATCATCAAAATGTAAATCCTCTTTGCTTGTGGCATCATTACGTCAAGAGCTCGTGCTAGTTCTATGTTTCTATCTGAACACGATTTTATGCCAATCAACGCATGTATTTTCTTTGTGCTATTTTCTTTATTCTAATGTGTGCTAATGTGTAACTATTCGTCTTTAGCTTGCCCCAGAACGTGGTTTTCTTCCTGTGGCAAGTGAAAAGCACGAGCTTTGGGGAGGAGCATTGAAGAATCACCCGAAAGAATGGATGAGACGGAAGTAAGAGTCTTATAAACGGCAGAGAAGGGATTTCTTCTAGGGCAATCTTTGAGAAATGATTTTATTGTATACTCAAGCATTCATGGACAGAGGGATATGTCTAGAGAAATTTCCAAATTAACCATGTGTTGGCTTAGAGTTAGTTTTACACGACTTTCTTATGCGTGCTTTAGACCAATTTCGATATATTAGAATTCAGCCTAACACAATAGACTTCAGCACGAGGCTCTGGGGAATAAACCCCACAAACTCTTTAGTTATTTCCCAGAGCCTCGTGCTGAGGTCTATTGTTTTAGGATGAATTCTAATATATCGAAATTGGTCTATTGGCCACTACTTGGTTTTATTTTATTCTCCGTTCCTGCATGGCATGAATAGTAGAAGACAGTCTCTTTACTATCCATGGTTCCTGCAAGTCGTCTATAGAAAGCTTATCAAAATGGAGATTGTAAAAAATACATTGCATTTGCTGGATCTTGTACTTCTGCTGCGTTTTAATCTTCGTTTCTGGCGCGCTCTAATCTCGTACCCAGATCTCATTCCGTTTGACCGTGGGAGATCTGGGTTTGAGATAAGCCGCGCTCCATCTTCAAAAACTTGCGGCCCCATGCCCTACTGGGGGCAATAAGGATTGATGATGCTGATGACGATCTTCAAAAACTAACAGTTTTGCATGTTCTGTTCCCAGGGCCAATCGAGCTTACTGGGAGAACCTGGAACCTGCTACTGGTCGTCCGTATTCTGCCGCGACATCCAAGTTTGACGGACCTGCTTGATGACGTTTACGTTAGCAAAGAAATGTTATAAACATTCCGTCAAAATTATCCTTAAGGGTGTGTTGTATTGCACCAATTAGGACATTGTATATAGCCTTTCCTATGCTGATACCTGCCATTTAATGGAAGTGGCCGTAATATTTCGAATCATGATTGTATTGTTATCCCCCCTGGGGGGGTACTCCCATATTAGAAGGACTGGAGTGTTCGTCGGAAATTTTGAAAAGAACCCCTAAGAGGCACCAAAATCCTGTTTTGTGGGTGTGGCTTGAATTTTATTCACCCCAAGGAGGTACCAATTCTAAAGCAACACATCAAGTGACGCTGTCTTTTTTGGCTCAATACCTGAAACGGTAACGCGAAAGCTCCTGTTTTGGGACCCTCCGTTTTGGGACAAGCACCTCCGTCCCTTTTATATGGGATCCCTCCCAGGCCCCCGAAATTTTTATTCAACCGGAAATCCAAGGTTTCTCTATGGGCTTTCGCGATTCTTGTCTTAACAAACTGAATATTTGCGAACCGACTTTCAACAAAGTTTAATGTATCAATGGCTACAATCATTTGCGTGTCGTATTCTTCATTTGTGTTTTTGTGAATATAACAAGACATCAACCCTGAGGGACCAAGGGTTAGTACACTGGACTGCGGATCAGGTGTCATTCACCATGTCATCTGTCATCTGGGATTTTTTTTTTCCAACCGTGCTTCGCGCTCGAGGTTCGGCTCCATACACGTGTATTGCGTTTCGCGTTCACTGCCCCACTAATCCACCTGCTCTTCTACAGGCTAGCCCTGTGGCCATTGTTTATACGTTTTTGAAATATGCTGATATCTCTCAAACGTTTTTACTTCCTATAAAAGGTCCATAGACTTTTCTTGAAATTCAAACATTTTTCAGTTAGTTTGATAGAAATCAAAGAAATCGTTTGAATCTCACGAAAATACAGATCGGGAGATTCACCTAACCGTACGGAGGGACATGTACACTTGACCCCACAGGTAAGAATTCTTGGTTAAACCATGGCCATCAATCCCAGAAAATTTGGTTATGACGTCACCGTAAGAGCGAGCAAGCGTTCGTACAGATTCTGGCGGATGGAGAGGGGAGGGGTGGGTTGTCTCAAGGTAACCTGAACGGAGGACTTAGCGGAGTTGATGTTACATTTTCAAGACAGGGTTAACTGAAGCAGAATGTGAAAGAGAAGGGTCGAGAGCAAGAATTAAAGGGTAAAGAAGTAGCCAAGAAGATCGTTAAAGAAAGGAGGGGGTGAATAGGTTTTCGGATCGACGGATTTGGCCTTAAAAAACGCACGGATTGTGGATTTTTGCGGTAAATCGAGCGGATTCGCGGATTTTGAAAACACAGTGGATCGTGGATCAGCTGTGAATTTTGGCGCGGATTCCGGATTGTAACTGGCTTGATTTCGAATCTTGGGTCCTAAACGAAATTTGGATCATAAATCTTTCTTCAGC
The DNA here is from genome assembly GCF_042242905.1 of Orbicella faveolata. Lineage (NCBI taxonomy): Eukaryota > Metazoa > Cnidaria > Anthozoa > Scleractinia > Merulinidae > Orbicella > Orbicella faveolata. Next base: position 4,841,009 of record NW_028301542.1, on the reverse strand, counting down.
CTTGGTCGGTATGTGAATGAGTTCATCCAAATTATTTCTTTTTTCGGACAAAGCTCATTTAAACTCAGGTGTGAGACTGTTATTAGAATTGTACTGTGTTATAGTCATCAAGCATGTTGCCTTCTTTACTATTTATGCGAAATTAACAATGGCATTCACATTTACCAGTTTGCCTTTGAACTTTTACACTTGTTTCCGGATGTGGTTGTGGTTTCGGATTTGAACTAAAATATCGGCGAATCGACGGATTTGGCGAAAAAAAGGCACAGATCGGCGGATTTGCATACCCCTATTTACCCCCCTCAGAAAGCAGGCCAAGGCTAGAGAAAGTAGACGAAATAATATCGAACTATGCCGTGAAGCAGAGCTCTAAGACAGCAGAACCTTCTCAAGTGATCAACAAGAAAAACAAAATTCCAACCTCGATCTCAGGCTCTCTTCAAAGGGAGACAAAGGAGACAGAGCTGGGAGAGCCTGGGATCGAGGTCGTCATGTTTCGAACGGGAACGTGTGAGAAACTACAGAGCGGTAAACACAGCGGAAAAAGTGGTTGATTCGTTGACCTATCGAAAAGATTGATTCAGTTCAGTCTTCACAACTTTTGCTGCAAGTTTCTGCCAGGTGGATTCACACTGAAGCGAACTGCTAAATTGCGCGGTAAGGGACTATGTTGTAGAAATCCATAAAAACTATCAAGATAAACTTAATCTTATCTTCAATAGGAGTCTTTAAAAAGTCTTCCTGATATGAAACCATGCTGTGAGACATTTTATAAATTTTATTGTTTTAATTTCGCTTAACTCTAAACGAAAAAATTGCAAACTTTCGGTGAAGTTTGGAGATACATTCAGCATTATATCCATCAAATATTTTTGCTGGCGCGCGATTGGTCTGAACACGTCACGTGACTGAATATGCCCCAGCTATAACTCAAAATTGTCCATATTACGAAAAATATTTGAATGATAATAAACACAATAGACTTCATTTGGCACGATATTTTGTCCTT